>NW_027397066.1:10957545-10982768 GCF_003265705.2 Callorhinus ursinus | reverse complement strand
TGTGTGTGTGTGTGTGTGTGTGTGTGTGTGTGTGTGTGTGTGTGTGATGGAGGGTGGTCAAGGAAGTCCAATGGAAAAGTTATTGTTCCCTCCTGTCTGCTCTCATAGTCCCTAGGTCATGCCTTTATTCCAGTTCCTGCTTTGATCAATCATCTACATGCCCATTTGTAGCAGATGGTATAATGCCCCATCTATATCCTTTTGGCACCCATTATTCTAGTGCATGCCCATAGCATACTATTATGGGCACCTGTAACTTTCTGCTTGAGTGTTTTTTCTGTATCCACAGGCTGGGAAAACCAGAAGTGCAAGAGGGTTAGGTTAGAAGTTGAGGTTAGGGAGTACCCTAACTGAAGATGGATGGTAGTAAGGTGATAAGTAGCCCAACTTTATCACCCCTGGGGAGGATCACTTGAAAGTTCTGCAACATGTCCCCAAGTTCTCATGCAGGGCTGAGCCTGCAGCATTTACTGGCATGATAACACAGCCTATATTACCTTCCTTCTCTGGTCAGTGTCACTCCCCTACTCCTCTACAAGTTGTTCTGGGGTTACCTTCAAATAAATCTCTTGCATCCCTATCCTGGTCTCAGAGCTGGGTTCTGGGGGAATCAAAGTTAGGACAATGACTCCCTTCTCCTCTCAGACCAGAGCTGGGGCCAGCACAAAGCCTGGCATGTAGTTGGACTTAATAAATACTGAACAAATGAATTAATGAATAAATAAATGAATGATGAAGTATGAATGATGTTGGAACACTTCCACCCTGTGTTGTTTTACGAAACTCAAATGAATCTCATTATAATGGCATTTGGGAGGAGGAAAATATAATCTGTTTGGGAGGTAACCGACAAGTGATTTGGCTTCTGAGAAATGGGAGACACCAGGCTGGGCCTGGAGGAAAAAGATGAAGCTGTACTGATGGCTTCACCTCTCTTTCCTACCCTGGATTACCCTCCCCTACTGTACCTACAGACATACCAATAACAGCCTGCCTTCCCTTATTTTGATAAGATTAAGACTCAAAGATTTCTTGGAAAATGCATTCTCAAGATAAAGACTAAGGAGACCTATCAAATCCAACATAGTTCTCACAAAAGTGGTGGTATCTATTTATTCATGTATTCAGTTCATTCGTCAGTAAATTTATCTATTCAGTAATTTACTTATTCATTAATTTGGTCATTCATTAATTGATTCACTTCCTCCCTCCTTGCTGACTTGAAAACTTTGGTTCAGAGGAACTGGTAATGAAGCACATGGTCCCTAGAGACTGAATGCCTTGATTGACATCCTGGATGTGTGACCTTGGGCAAGCTACTTAACTTACCTCTGCTTTAATTTCTTCAATTGTAAAATGGGGATAAATGGTACACTTGGTTGAGAAGGTTAAGTGATTAGTGGTATGTGTGAAGTGCTTAGAACCATCCCACACATAATCAGAGTCATAGCAATAATGACGATTATCTGTTTGGACTGTGCTTTCCCCCTTCTCTTACAACAACCCTAACATGGCCTCCACCCCGACACCTAATTAGATTAGTAGCAGTATAACACCCACACCCTGTCCTTTCCTGTCTCTGGTTTGTGAATAGCCAAGGGTCAGGGTCAGGGTGGGGAGAAGAGAAGTCAGCTCCCTGCAGCCAGCTCTGGATTGATCAAAAGGAAAGATGAGTCCCCGTTTTACCAGGAATGGAAAACAGAATGTGTACAGAAAGGTGTTGTCCACAGTAGCAGGAACCACATTCCTACAATTCATATCTCATTAACACTTTACAGTCCAATCAGCAGGTTGAAAGAGCCCAGACTACAAATGAACATTACTATGTTCATAAGAAAGTGTAGGAATCTATGGGCATGTCTGTTGTGAAAATGGTGACAACTCGACTTGATTAGGAGGCATTGGATGGCAATGCTTAAGAGCATGGATTCTGCTGCCTCAATGCCTGGATTGAATCTCTACTCTGTTATTTTTGGTTGACTGAGGTTAATGTGCTTCAGAATTCACATATGTAAAGTGAAGATGGTATAAAGTCCATGTGCCCTAGGGTTGTTGGGATGGCCAAATGGGTCCATCAATGTATGGATTAGAGTAGTAACAACTCTTTGTAGCTGTTAAGCACTTGTTGTGTGCCAGGCACTGTTCTAAGAGTTATCTGTTCATAGGAGTGGGCATGCTTGCATCAGTTTGGCAGCATATAACAGTAAACACCTAAAATACCAGCCACTTAGATAAAGTAGAAGTTTCTCGGTGGTCATCAGAGACCTAGACTTCTTCATTGTCAAGTACTTCATTATTCAAGTACTAGTTTCTGTCCTCCAGGTCACCTCATGTTCCATGGAGCTCTAGCCATCAGATCCCTATCTCAGGCATCAGGAGAAAGACAAGGTGTTGGGGAAAAGGGATGTGCCTTCAAGGTGAGTCAGCTCTCCTTAAGGGGTTTTCCCAGAGACTCCACACACTGTTTAAGCTTACATCTCATTGAAAAGAACTTAGTCACTTTGTGTTACCAGGTGCAAGGTAGACTGGGAAATGTAGTGGATCTCAACTGAGGCTTCCAATGAGATTGAAGCCCCAGATGATACATTGACTGCAACCCTGAAAGAATCCTTGATCAGAAGGGCCCCAGCTCAACTGTGCTATGTGATAATAAATAGTTGCTCTTTTAAGCTGCTAAGTTTTGGGGGTAACTGTTATGTAGCAATAGAGAATTAGTACACTAACATTCTGGAAATCTTTTTTTTTCCTTCTATTTTATTTATTTTTTATTTTTTCTATTTTAAATGTTACAACCTCAGTGAGTGTGTGGTCTGTGTTCCAACTACCAGTAGGCAATAAGTTGGCCAAATGTTTTGTCACCACATAGCATGGGGCACCAGATTTCTTACCTGCAATATCTTTTGATAAATGAATTCAGGAAAGTTGCAGGGTACAAGATAAGTGTACAGAAATCTGTTGCATTTCTATATACCAATAATGAAGCGGCAGAAAGAGAAATGAAATATTATTAATGTTTGCCCCTATGCCTTATCCAATGTGGTATTTTAGATTCTATTTCTTGTAGTACCTCTCTTGCAAGAACTAAATTCTTCATCACTTAAGATTAGGTCCTGCCACATCTAACAGAAATTCCAAAATCACAGTCAGATACACAACAAAGAAGTTTATTTTAGTTTCATATAAAAGAAATCTAGTAGGAGCTAGCCTAGGACGACTTTAGTGATTCTGTATTCATCAGTGTCCCATGCTCCTTTCTGCTCCAAGACCTGGGCATTCATCATCAAGACCACCATATGGTCCAAAATGGCTGCCTTAGCGCAATGCATCATATCCTTATTCTAAGCCACAGAAAGATGAAACAGGTAAGCAAGTCATCCTTGCTGAATCAGCTACCCTTAAAGACTCTCCCAAGCAATGTTTTTCATAAGATATGTGTGTAATAGGTAATAAGGTATTTAAAAAGTAGAAGACCTTGTAGGTCATTTACTCCAATGTTTCCCAAACTTTATACATTTTAATTTCTCTTTCATGATTGCTGCTATACTTGTATGTCATCCATATGAGTAATTAATTCATATTGAATCGTTTAGTGAAAAAGTTATTTCCTTACATTTACATACCATTTATACTATTTTTACATAATGTGTTTTTAAATCAACTTACTTTTTAAAACTTAAATATATATATTTATAAATAAAATTTCCAATTAGAAAGTAGTGTTTCCATGAAAGTTGTAGAAAGTACATAAAATAAGATAAAATGAAATAAAGTTATACAATTATACATGGAAACCATGTCAGCCAAAAAAAACTCTGAGCCATTGGCCTGTCCTCTTCTTTATTAAAAAATGAAGATTAGCAAACTGCAGATTATGGATCTCTTCTGAATGAAACAGAAGGATTGCAAAGAGAGTTACTTTCTCATTACACTATTCAATACAATTTTAATGTCTTGTGTACCACCAAACTCATCTGAATTTTACTAGAGGTCTATGATCTACATTTGGGACACACTGGTACATTCTTTTGACCAATGAGTAAACCAATTTCCCAGAAGCCCCGTGGAATTCTCTGTTTGCCCCTTGGCATTCTGTAATGCTTGCAAAGACTTTATTGAATGATACCACAGTCAGTTGATTTAGGGTCTGTGTCTCCCTGCTAGACTGTGAGCTCTCAGATGGCTGAGCCAGATCAGTCTGTGATCCCTGGGGCGAGGCCCAGGGCCTGCCCAGAATCAGTGCATTTATAGGCTAAGTCAGTCTGCACAGTTTTATTAGACACCCACCATGTACCGGCACTATCTGCTGGGCTGAGGTATTAGAAATGGTAATATTCAGGGACTGTCCTCAGCAAGTTCAAAGTCTAGCAAGGTTATGACCTTAAAGTCTGTGATCTTATATCATGACCAACATTCCCTCTCATCTTGAAGATAAATGCATTCATTTCTTCATCAAATTATTTATTGTGCATATACTATGTTCCCAGCCCTGGCTAGGTGGCAGGGACACAACAGTAAATTTATACTTTGATTTTTTGAAGTTTATCTACACTGGCAAAAAGCACACAAAGAAAAAAAAAATCAATAGAAAAAAAGTGGATGTTCAAACATGGACAAGAGAATTCCAGGAAGAGACATCAGATTATGCAAAGGGATGGAGGTGTGGAGAGCATGGCATGGTCTGAGACCAGGAATGATATGACAACATAGATCACGGGGTAAGGAAATGGGTGAGGCTGGAGAGACAAGCTGAGAACAGAGTGCCAGGGGCTGTCCTGCTAGTCAGGATTCTTTTTCATCACAGAAACCCAACGAGAGAAGTGAGATGGGGTGTGCTTGTGTGACAAAGCTTGGGTGTGGGCAGAACAGGGTATGGCCCCAGGGAAACTGGCCCCAAGGTTAAAGACATCATATTGCCAAGATGGAATTTCCTCATGTGATAAGGAACATGGTCATATATAAATTTAGGTTTATTTCTTTCCAACCTAATGACTTTATTTTTCATTTTTTAAAAGTTTTTTTAAAAAATTATTTGACAGAGAGAGACACAGTGAGAGAGGGAACATAAGCAGGGGAGTGGGAGAGGGAGAAGCAGGCTTCCAGATGAGCTGGGGGCTTGGTGCCAGTCTCGGTCCTAGGACCCTGGGATCATGACCTGAGCCTAAGGCAACCGCTTAATGACTGAGCCACCCAGGCACCTCTAACCTAATGATTTTAGTAAAAGGAACCCTTCTGTTGAAAAAGAGTAAGTCCCAGGGAACACTGATTGGCTTTGCTTGAGTCATGTGATCTTCCTGGATCACCAATCACAGTGACCAGGAGACGGGAAATCTGAATGGCTCGACTTGGGTGCTTGCCTCTCTGTGTCTGTGGTGGGGACTGGGTCTGTTTACAGAAGATGAAGATGAAAGAATCCTGCCCAAAACCAAACCAAATAATAGCCCCAGTGCCTTGAATGACACACCAGGGAGTTTGGGTTGCATCTAAGGGTGGCAGAAATCATTTTCAGGTCTTAAGTAAGAAGATGAAGTGGTGAGATGTGTGTTGAGAAAGAGCACCTCAGGCACAGGGTAGAAAGATGGTTGAATAAGCGGAGCAGATAGGAGGCTGGGAGACCCTTGTGATATTAATGCCAGAGTGCCACAGTCCTAGTAGGGCCTTAGAACAAGGGCTGTGCACAAACTTGCTTGGGATGTGGGTGGATGAAGGGGATGGATACTCCATTCCAGGTTCCAGTTGGAGACAGATGAGAAAGCACTGGCCACTGCTGTATGCATTGTTGACAAGGCGAATTGTTGATAAGGTCTTTCTAGAAGTCATTCTGGCTTAGCAGTTAGCCAGAATCTTAGACCTTCTTATGCTTTTACTGAAGCTAAACTGGGACAAGGTGCAGAAAACCCACTTTTTCTGATTAGGATTTTATTTTAACAAATATTAGGGACCCACCATGTGCCATGTCTGAGGCTTTTTTGTATTTTTCAAGGTGAATAAAACAAGTCCCTGCAAGAAAAATGCAACATGGTAATCCTATGTTTGCAAAGAATATATTGTATTTCTACCCATTGTCTCCTTCAGTCTTTACCATTGGCTTACGGGGTAGTACAGAAAACATTCTGACCTCTATTACACATTTCCTGGAAGTGCACTGACTTTCTCAGTCCCAAAACAAAAATCCTCCTCAGTTCTGTCCACTCTAATCTGAAATCCATGGGTTCTGGCTTTTTTCTATGCCACAGGAACTGAAGGATTCCCCTAAGCAGCTGTGGGCTGGTAAACGTTGAACAACAGGTTCTCTGAGAAACGTTTGTTTCTCAGAGAGAAACAGTGTGAATACTCCCACCGTGGCTGGTTTCAAATGATCAGTGTTGTTTGAATTGCTGAGTCGGAAAGAGATGCATGCAAGGATTCTCTTGAATCTGAGGGTTCAACGGTCTAATCAGACAGACTGCAGCCTGGGCCCTGGAGGGGAGGATGGAAAGCCATCATCTTGGAGTTTGGTCTGCATCGTCTGTTATGGGCTGAATTGTGTCCCCTACAAAATATATGTTGAACTCCTAACTCCAAGGACCTTAGAATGTTATCTTATTTGGAAATGGGGTCATCGTAGATGTGATTAGTTAAAATGGAGTAGGGTGGGCCTCTAATTCAATATGAGTGGTGTCCTTATGAAGAAGACAGCCATGTGAAGACAGGGACACCAGGAGAAGGTTATGTGAAGATGGAGGCAGACACTGGAGTGATGCATTTACCAGCTGGGGAACTGCTCCTGAGGCTACTAGAAACTGGAAGAAGCAAGAATGCATTGTCTCCTAGGGGTTTCAGAGGGAACATGGCCTGCCAACACCTTGATTTTAGGCTTCTAGCCTCCATAACTGTAAAACAATACATTTCTGTTGTTTTAACTTGCCCAGTCTGTAGCACTTTGTTATAGCCGCCCTAGGAAACTAAAGACTGTGTGTTCTTGTACCCTGCACCACCTGGTTTGAAGTATGACTGCCCTTGGGCAAAATCCTATTGTGTTTGTGTTTTATGGTTCCAGTGCTCTTTCATTCCACCCCTCCATTTGCTCAGATTACAGGAGTTTAGCGCAATGAGCTAAAATAGAGGAGAGCCCATTGGCTTATGGAGGTAAGAAAGTTATCATATCAGATATAATTAGTTGACTACGCACAAGGTATCAGGTGCTATATCAGGTGTTTTTCATGTATTGCCACATTTAATCTTCACAATAACCCTATGACTAGGCATAATTATACTTATTTTACAAATGGGGAAATAGAAACTCAATGATATTAGGTCACTTGCCTAAGGTCACAGAGCTGATTAAGGACAGCAGGGTTGTCAACTCAGGTGTGCTAGATTCAGACTCTGCACAACATCTTAGCACTCCTCCCTGTGGCCAGTTTATGGAAGTCTCAGTGGGCTATAGCTGCACAAACACCTCAAGGACTGACCCATCTGGACCCAGAGATAAGATGGGATCTGAGGATAGAGGAGGAAGATGGAGGATGGTTAGAGAAATCAGATCAGTTGAGTGAGTGACCTTGGATCCCCTTGGTGAGCTTATCTAGTGGTTGCCATTTCCATGTGGCAATAATGATAGGCCCACAATTATATTATAATAATCTTAATACCTTATGTGTAGACAGCATTGAACAGCTGTGATGGATTTTCCTTTTAGTGACTCTCACCAGCTCTCCAGCTCTGGAGCCAGACAGAGCTAAGGTCACATTCCAGACTTGAAATTTACCAGTGGTCTCATCTTGAGCAAGTTGCTTAATCATTCATGAGTGTGAATTTACTTCCCTTATTTATAACCTCTGAGCGGTGTTGGAGGGATTAAATGAGGTAGAGTGGGAATAGTATATAGTAGACATTAGGGGAGCAAGTTTACTCCCTCTATTCTTATGAGAAAGGGTTTTCCTCAATACTTCTGGCCTCCCAATCCACTGTTACCTTCCCCATGGAGTGTGTTGGTTGCTGATTCATGTTTCCTGATTCAGAGAAGCAAATCTACCGAAAGTTCCAAGTGTGTGCCTCAGTTCTCTCTATTTACCCTGGAACAATGCTATGATACTCTGTATTTGTCACATTTACATCCCTTTTATGGGTTGAATTGTGTTGTCCAAAAAATATGTTGAATTCTTGACCTCTGGCACTTATCGTTACCTTATTTGAAAATACGTTCTTTGCATATGTAAACAAATTTAGATGAGGTCATTAGGATGGGCCTTAATCCAACATGACTGGTGTTTTTTTCTTTTTTTTTTTAAGATTTTAATTATTTATTTGAGAGAGGTGGGGAGGGGCAGAAGGAGAGGGAGAAGCAGATTCCCTAGCTAAGCAGGGAGCCCAATACGGGGCTCAATCCCAAGACACGGGGGTCATGACCTGAGCAGAAGGCAAACACTTAACCCACTGAGCCACCTAGGAGCCCCATTATAAGAAAAGAGAAACACCATGTGAAGACAAAACCATACAGGAGACAATGTCATGTGACCATGGAGACAGAGACTGAAATGCTTCAGGTACAAGCCAAGGAATGTCTGGTGCTGTTGAAAACTAGGGAGATCCATTATCATCTCTATTCTGAGGTGAATATGAGTAGACAGGGGGTTATGAGGAGGTACCTGGATGGCTCATTTGGTTAAGTGTCTGACTCTTGGTTTTGGCTCAGGTCATGATCTCAGGGTCCTGGGAATCAAGCCCCCAGAGTTGGGCTCCAAGCTCAATAGGGAGTCAGCTGGAGATTCTCTTTCTCCCTCTGCCCCTCCCCTTGCTCACGTGCTCTCTCTCGCTAAATAAATAAATAAATTAATTAATTAATTAAACCTTTTTTTTTTTTTTTAAGGAATAGACAGGGGATTATGAAAAAAGAAGCGTTAAGACATAGAAGAGAACCAGTATGTATTGAGCACCATTATAAACATCTTATTTAATTCTGACACCCTGTATGGTGAGGGTTCTTGTTCTCACCTTCCGGATGAGGAAACTTTAGTCAAAGATAATAGATTCCCAGCTCAAGGTCCCACTGTGAGCAAGTGGCTGAGAAAATTCCAAACAAAGGTCTAATTCTAACACCTGCCTGTGATCTTTCTACTTTCTACAAAGCGATTGAGGCAATAGGTAAAATCTCAATCAGTGCTCATTGTACTTGCTCTGAAATGAGTAGAGAGGGGAGTCTTGATGGAGCCCCGAGTGAAGTTTTAGAAAGGTAGTATAGCAGAGTGGTTAGGGTGACAGCCCTGGAGCCACCCTGCTGGAGTTCCAATGCCACCTACCTTCTCACACTGACCAGCTCTGTGCCTTTGCCATGTGGCTCCATCTCTCTGGCTTGACGTGGCAATAATGGGGACAGGAATTATAGAGCTGTTGTCAGATTAAATGGGCATCACATAAAAGCACTTAGAACAGAGTGTGTCCCATGGGAAGCACAACATAAGTGCTTGTTGCTGCTATTATTTTTTTATTATCCAATATGTGACCTGTGGCAGGACCCCCTTTTCTACCAGAAAAGGCATAATGAGCCACCACGATGTGGCTGTCTCCTATGCATGGTTCCCAGGACGTGCTGCTGGTTTGCTTGCTGCTACTGTGATTTCCAAAATCTTGGCTGAGCTGAGATGTTATATTTGTGATTAGACAACTGTCTGCTGTGTGGGCTAATAGCATCTTTCACAAGGCTTTTTGGTGATACAAGGTGACTACTGTAATATTTGATAGCCATTCATAAAAGCACAATCTAGAAGGAAAGTGTTAACATGTAATTTGCAGTCATGACTTCTAGCACTAATTCAGAAAATGTCTCTGTGGTCCCAGGGTTTGAGTCTCTGTCTGCTAGTTCTCTGAAGGGTGTCGAACACCAGTGCCCTGCCCAGCTTCTTTGTCTTCCCATCAGGACTGCCTGCCTCTGGGGAAATCCCTATCTTCTGAAATAAGTGTTCTGGGGGATCCCACGTAAATGGTGTCAACTGGGAAACTGTTACTTAAACCTGCATGGCTGAGCTGAAGCAGAGGAAGAACAAATCGAATACGATGTGCTTTTTTTCAGGATGCTTAATTTGTTCTGAGTTCTGGTGAGTATTTTTCTGGGACCGCAATGACCTGTTCTCACCTGATGGCCAACCATATTTTCTTTGTCTCCTGGAATGTTCTTATCAGAAAAATGGGCCAGACTCAATAGACAGAGCCAGTTCAACTGTGGGGATTTTGCTCATGGAACATCATACACAAGGGTTGGATCAGAACACATAGATTAAAGTTCTCTTTCTCAAAGGAAGTATTGGTCTTTTGGCCCTGGAGAAAGACCCAAGCACATCTTTATATTTTTCTCTGCCAGGACATCCAGTTCTTGGACTCAATAATTCCAAATACAGAGGTCTCTCATTTAAATGAAAAAAAAAATCACAAATTATATACAATTTTCTGGATTTAGAAGGGATAAAGGGATTCTCCACTGGATGTGTAGTATGTTTGAGAGCTGGATTAAGATGTGAGACTATAAAAAATATGGAATAAGAATAAAGACAAAAGATGCTCTACAGAAAACAAAATAGTCTACAAGTATGTAATGATCCCCAAACAAATTAATCAAGTAAAATCTGTAGATTTCAAGATAGGAATTTCACACAATTGATAGAAAACAGACAAAAAGAAATAGAAATTATTACACATGCAAATAGATTGGAATGCAGACACTTACGCTCACAGCCCTATCTTCCCATCTGATCCACTCACACAGATGAAAGGGCTCCATAAACACTGTTCTCTGTCTCCCATTTCTTTTATCTTAATAATATATATTGTGGAAATTTTCATATTGGTACGTACCGTTCCTTTTATATTATTCTAGCACATTCTTTTTAATGATTCAGGGTATTTTATTATATAAATGTATCTTAATCTAAAACCACAATCACCTATTAATGAACATGTAGATTGTTTCCAGTTTGGAGCATTTTACTTTTTTATTTCTTTTCCAAGCATTACTGCAATGAATATCCTCAGCCATAAATCACTGAGTGCATGTGTTGGTATGTCTGTAGAAAAAAAGTCTTTGGAGTGGAATTTCTGAGCTAAAGGGTATTTTAATAGATTTTGACCTTTTGTCAAATTGACCTTCAAAGAGTTTATGCCAATATATGCTCCCATTACCACCATGTGGATATGTATTTCTGCAAAATCTTGCTCACGCCATGTTTTATAATCCTTTTAATTGTTGCCAATCTGTTAGATAAAAATAAACACAATATCCTGTTGTTTTAATTTGCACTTAATAAATCACTGTGTGAGGTTAAGCTTCTGTTCATATCATTCTGAGGGATTTCTTTTTCTTTTTCTGAACTGAGCACATAATAGGTGCATAATAAATATTTGTTGATCAATTAAATAAACTGTTGTGCAATTGTTCCTTTTATTAGTAGTCTGAATGAACTCTTTACAGAGTAAAAACATTAACACCCTTTGATATAGTTGCTGCAAGTATTTATTTTCCTGTTTACTCTTTGTCTTAATTTTGTGGATTTTTTGGTGGAGGTATTTAGAAATTTGGCTTTTACTTTTTAATATAATAACATTTATTATTATTTTAAAATAGTTTATGGTTTTTAAATCTTGCTGAAAGTTTTCTCTTGTTCCTCTGAATAAACACAATGCCCTTATTATGCCTCCTTTTTTCTGCTGATATTCCTTGTGTGATCTCCAAATTGTATTGTGGTCCCCAGATTGTACTCTGTTCCCCTTGCCTACCAAATCCCTTCCTTTCTCTGCCCAGATAATGGCTAGTACTTGGAGAAGCAGGGGAATTTCTATTTGCTCAAGGAAGCTTGCCTTTGATGAGTACTCCTAGGTATTGGTACCAGTCACTTTAATGTGTTAATGGCAGAGATCTTCCCATGTACAAGGTATTATGGAAGGCCAGAATAAAGCCTGGGCACATACTGCAAAGTATCCTGGGTATAGAAAGTTGTTGCTGGAGAGAGTATGAGATGCCGGACTAGGGAAGCTGATCTTTCTCCTGTAGGAGTTAGAGGCTCACTGGGCTTCATGCTTTCTGCAGGTGATAGATTGAGATGGTGGAACAGGGATAGTAAAGGGCTTTGCTTTTGTTCAGTAGGGTCTCTTTTAGGAATTCCATTTAGATATCTTTCTCTTTGGTTGCTCTTCATCTGGGACTTATTGTCTGTGGTTTGGGTGCATAAGACAGACCCAGCACCTGCTGAGTTTACAGAGAAACCAGAGTGTGGCCCTGAGAAAGCAGGCTGCAGTAGATCTGCCTTTGGATCAGATTCAATGAGTCCTCTGCACATGGGCACATGCCTCAGTCTACCCATGGGAGCTGCTGTTGCTGCCTGCTTAGTATACTTCAATCTCTCTCTTCTTCTGATAACAGCACTCCATCATCCAAAGAGTGTTTTTCCCTACCTCCCACTCCTACCCCCATGTTATTCATTACCCAGGAGGGCAGATGACTCCATCGTGGTTAGAATAGGAATCTTGACCAGACGCCCATGGGCACCCAGGACTCTTGGATCATCCACTAAGGGTATGCTGTAATCAGAGCTCTCCCATTGCTTAGGGCCATAATATATTCCCTGTTCCAGTCTTCTTGAGGCCCGAGATTATTCCAGCTTCGCACAGTATCCATCCAATTAGCACTTTTCTCCCTTTGTTTAAATTAGTCAAATTCTGTTGCTTGCTCTCCAAGAACCCTAGCAAAAAGAAGAGCTCACCAGTGTCAGTGAGTCACGTGGAGGTCTGGGACCAAAGCCCTGGCTTTGCTCAGTGTGTAATCCTCTAGAGATCTCTTCACTGGCACCCCTTTTATGGATTTTCAATCGTAAGTTTGGGAAGACTGGGTCCCCTTCCCATATGGGAAAATTGAGTCCCCTGGAGAGTCAGAGACTTGATTGAACCAAGGAATCCCAGAATTTTTTTTAATAATTTTTTTAAGATAAACCATGGGGATTTTACCCAGGCTGATTGGGAGCTGGTGTTCAAGACCCTTACTAGTTTCTTGGAGTCAAAGCCAGGAAGCTCTGTCATCTGTTTGTGATTACAAGGCTCAGCATGCCCCACCAAAGGCCCTCTGGCGCCTTTCCTCTTTGGAAACACATTCAGCACATTTTTAGAAACCGCACTGAGAAGCCCTTCCTGAGAAAGTGACTAAACACTGCTTAATATTCTGAAAACATAAACAGCTGCTGAGAAGCCAGTCATAAGCTGTTTAGGGAAAGCTGACTTGGCTCTGGGGGAAAGCCAGCTGTTGCTGGCATTTGATTGGTCGAGGTTGTAAAATTCCTTGCAATGTCAGTATTGTCAATGAATACATATTAAACTCATTCTCCATCTTACATGCTGGAGCATTCTGGTTGGATTTTTGTCCTTCTGGACATTTTGGAGAGGTGAGGTATGCCAAGACTGATGTTCCCTTTCCATGCTTCTCTTCCAGTACCTACGTTATGGGCTGATTTATGCCTCCTCAAAAGGACACATTGAAGTCCTAATCCTTAGTGCCTCAGAATGTGCCTTATTTGGAAATAGGGTCTTTGCAAATGTAATTAGTTCAGTTAAGGCCATGCTGGAGCAGGATGGGCCTTTAATCCAGTATGACTGGTGTGCTTATATCAAGAGAAGAGAAAGAGGTCCATAGAGAGAATGTTGTGCCGTGTCATGACAAAAGCAGAGATTGGAGAGATCCAGCGGCAAGCACAGAAGGCCACGGATTGACAACTACTATCAGAATCTAGGAAGAAGCAAGGGAAGATTCTCCCCTCTACAGGTTTCAGAGAAAGCATGGCCCTGCTGACACTGTGATTTTGGACTTCTAGCTTTCAGAACTGTGAGACAATTTCTGCTCTTTGAAGCTGCCCAGTCTGCAGTGCTTTGTTACAGCAGCTCTAAGAAGCTGATACACTGTAGTTCTAGCCATCTGCCTACCTTGTACAGCTTGTACCTCTCACCTCCATTATTTCATTCATTTGCTCATTAAGCATTCATTAGGCACCAACCATGTTCTAGATCTCATATTAAGTGTTGGGGATACAGTGGTTACAGGGCACAGTTCCTACCCTCTAGAGCTCAGAACTGGGAGTACGGTAGACATGGACCAGCCCACAGATAAATCCTACTCTGCCTTAGGTTCTTAGCATTTACTCTGCTTTACTGAACTATAAAGTTTGTGTGTGTGTGTGTGTGTGTGTGTGTGTGTGTGTGTGTGTGTGTTGGATCTCTAATCACATTGTTGAAAACTTTTCAAAAAATTTATATTTTTCTCAACTGTTTTATCATGAAAATTTTCAGTACTCATAAATGTTGAAAAACCAGTGCATTGATCACCCATAAACCCACTGACTAGATTCAATAATTATTGACATTTTGCCATATTTGCCTTTAAGGACCATATTTTTATTTCCTTATATACAGAGGTTACATATTGTGTTCCATAAAAGTAGGAGCTGTGGAGCTAACCTCTTTGAATTCAAATCCTGGCTTTAACATCAGCTTTGTGTCCTTAGACATGTTACTACCTTCTCTGCCTCAGTCCCCTCATCCATAAAATGGGAATAACAACAGGACCCACCCCCCCCTTGGAGGGATGCTGTGAGGAATAAATGTATTCATATGTGAAAAGTACTCAAAACAATGCCTTTCAAGATATAAATATTAACTTAGTATTAGTTCTTGGAAAACAGTGGGCATCTTCTTCTTACAAGTGAGTCTTGGTGGTTCTTATGGTTGTGAATTATGGGGTCTCTTGCCCTCCTTTAATCCATTGTCCAGCTTATTCTCTGTTAGGGCATGTGCACTTGCCTCTGTCAGGAATATGCTTCTCTTCCTGGAATTTTGACAACTTTGGCAGGGATCGTCCTTGCTCTGTTTACCCCCGTAACTGCCAGAGCTCTAAGCAGTACTTGACACATAAGTTGGTACATAGTAAGCATTCAATAAATAGCTTGCTGAATGAGCCGTACCTAACATGCAGCTATTTGTTCATGCATTAGTTCTTTTACTCATTTGGCAAATGGGCATTGAGCATACTCTTTTTGCTAGGTACTTTAGTATGTGCAGAGGTCCCATTGGTGAATGAGCCAAAGTCCCTTCCATCAAGAAACTTTAAACTTGGTCTTGTTGATATTTGATTTTGAATTCACCTGTGGTTTTATATATGCCTCGTCTTACCAGCTAAACAGTAAAAACTTGGAGACCAGAGACTATGGTTTCTACTTTTCTTTTATAGAACATGAGAGTCATGATAAAGTCACACATATTAGGCATCTTTAGAGTCACGCAAACATAAGAAGAAATTAAAACTCTTTCTTTATGCTGACAATGAATGTTTTACTTCACCTATCTTTATCTCAATATCCTTGTTTGTCAAGTAGGAAAACTATATATCTGGTTATTGCAAGAATTGAATGAAATACTTCACAGCCATAGTATATTATGTCTATTATCAGTGGTCTGAGAACTGTAAGGAAGAACTATTCCTTGTTTCTCCCCAGCTTCAGAATATTAGCATTTATGCTCCGTTACTGAACTGTACTCTTTCCAGGGATGTGGTGAGTTTGAGGATAGATGTGCAAAAGGATAAGTTGTTCCTTTGGTAATTTTCTGTAACTCAGTGTCTTATCCACCAGAGTACTTATAGAATGATTGACATAGATTTGTGTCCCCTCAAAATTTGTATGTTGAAGTCCTAACTTCCAGTACCTCAGATTGTGTGACCCTATTTGCAGATAAGGTGTTTGTAAAGATATTCAGGTTGAAATGAAGTCATTAGGGTGGGCCCTCATCCAGTATGCCTACGAGCCATACAAAAAGGGGGGAATTGGAAATAGATAAGCACACAGGGAAAGTGCCATGTGAAGCT
This sequence comes from Callorhinus ursinus, assembly GCF_003265705.2. Lineage (NCBI taxonomy): Eukaryota > Metazoa > Chordata > Mammalia > Carnivora > Otariidae > Callorhinus > Callorhinus ursinus. The sequence goes on along the minus strand of NW_027397066.1, from coordinate 10,966,900 downwards.
GGAGCTATGCTGTCAGAAGTCAAGGAATTCTGAAGACTGCCATCAAACCACTGGAAGCTGGGGAATAAAATCTCCCTCACGGTCTTCAGAAGGAACCAACCCTGATGAAACTTTGATGTTAGACTTCTAGCTCCAGAATTGTGAGTCACTAAGTTTCTGCTGTTTATATCACCTGCAGAAATGGAAAAACAAAAATAATGACAACAAAATCTTGAGAAATCTTATGAGCTTATGTGTTTAAAAACAATGTTGAGGGGCGCCTGGGTGGCTCAGTCATTAAGCGTCTGCCTTCTGCTCAGGTCATGATCCCAGGGTCCTGGGATCGAGTCCTGCATCAGGCTCCCCACTCTGCAGGAGGCCTGCTTCTCCCTCTCCCACTCCCCCTGCTTGTGTTCCCTCTCTCACTGTGTCTCTCTGTCAAAAAATTAAAAAATAATGTTGAAAACAAAAGCAGGTGTCAATCCAGGACTTTTTTTCCCCACGATAAAAATTCCTCCTTGCTTGGACAGGGCACCAGGAAGGAAAAATTTGGTGTATTAAAAAAACAGCAAGAAACTCAGTGGGGGTAGAACATAGTAATCAAGGGGGAACATGGTGGGTGCTGAGATAGAAGAGACAGAGGCTAGATCACACAGGCTATGGTAAGGGATTTGGATTTTATTCTGAGTGCATCAGGAAACCATGGAAGGATTTTATTCATTCATTCATTCATTCATTCATTCATTCATGATCATTCTGGCTCCTGTCTGGGCAAGCATGGAAACATGACTACCAGTTGGGAGGCAACTCCAATATCTAGTATCCAGTATCCCACTGAATAATGGGCATGACTTATGCTTGGGCTCTAGAAGTAGAGATTGTATGTGTTTATATTTAAGATGTGTTTGAAGATCAAGAAAATTAATTGGTAGACTGAGTACAAAAACAGGAATAGGGATAACAGCTAAAATTTTGGACTGAGTAACTCTTATGGGCTGAGTTGTGTCTCCACAAAATGTTGAGGTCCTAGCCCCAGTACCTCAGAAAGTAGCCATATGTGGAGATAAGATCTTTAAAGATGTGATTAAGTTAAAATGAAGTCCTGAGTGTGGGCCCTAATCCAACATCACTGGTATACTTATAAGAGAAAATTTGAACACACATACAAATATCAAACATAAGCATGCACAGAGAGACAAACATGTGAAGATACAGTGAGGATGTGGTTATCTGTGAAGAAAGAAGAGAAACCTCACAAGGAACCAAATCTGCTGACACCTTGATCTCAAATGTGTTGACTTCAGAACTGTGAGAAATAAATTTCTGTTGTTTAAGCCACCCCATCTGTGATATTTTTTATGACAGGCCTAGCAATCTAGTAAGGCAACTGAGTGGGTAGCGGTGTCATTTCTTAAAGGAAGACTCAGGACCAAGGCAGATGTGTGTGTTGGGGGGTAGAGATGGTGGTAGTGGATGGAAATCAAGAGTTCTGTTATGACCTCATTCAGACTGAGATGGCTGCTGGAGACCCCCACTAGGCAACTAAACAACTGAATATTGTGGTGTTTGGGAACGCTCAGCATATAGAGTGTATAGGCAGTCATGGAGGAGGATGAGATCACCAAGGAGGTCAGTGGAGAGAGAAGCCTGAGGTATACCTCAAGGGAGATCCTGAAAAAGAGACTGAGAAGGTGTCATCATCCAGGTAGGAGGGAAAACTAGGAAATGGTGGTGTTCTGAAGGCCAAGGGAAGGAAGTGTTTAAATAGGGAGGGGAAACCAACTGTGTCAAACGCTGTGGATATTGAGTAAGGTGAGGCAGAAAATTGAACATGAAATTTGGCAAGATGTAGGTTGTTAACGATTTTGAAAAGAGTGGTTTCAGTGGCTTGGAGGGGAAGTTTCTCTTTTTTCTTTTCTTTTCTTTCTTTCTTTCTTTCTTTCTTTCTTTCTTTCTTTCTTTCTTTCTTTCTTTTAAGAAAGAGTAAAAGAGAGTATGAGGTAGGGAGGGGCAAAAGGAGAGGGTGTGAGAAACCCAAGCAGACTCAGTGTTTAGCATGGAATGCAATGAGGGGCTTGATCTCACAACCCTGAGATCATGACCTGAGCTGAAACCAAGAGTCAGATGCTTTAATTGACTGGGTAACCCAGACACCCCTGAGAAGTTGTATTTTATTTTATTTTAGTTTTTATTTTTTTAAGATTTTATTTATTTATTTGTTTGACAGAGAGAGAGTGCATGCATGAGCAGGAGGAGGGGCAGAGGGAGAGGGAGAAGGAAAGGGAGAAGCAGACTCCCTGCTGCACAGAGCCAGATGTGGGGCTTGATTCCAGGACCCTGAGATCATGAGCTGAGCCAAAGTCAGAGGCTTAACTGACTGAGCCACCCAGATGCCCCAAGAATTTGTATTTTAGAGAGAAGCAAAGAAATAGGGAGTGGGTAGATGGAAATATAGGGCAAGTGGGAACTTTTTAAGATGAATTTTATTATGGCATACTCACATGTTGTTGGGAATAGTCTGGTAGATGAAGGAATAATGATTCAGCTGGGAGAAAAGAAAATCATGAGAACAAAATTCTTTAACAGGTGAGAGGAGAAAGAATTGAGCTGAGTATTGGCTTCAGGTAGGAACAGGGATGTTTATCTTCTTTAGTTGGAGGCAAGTCAAAATATACAGGTATAGATATAAACAGGGTGATAGAGATGAGGAAGTTCACAGCTGTTTCAATTTTCTCAGTTTTATAAGAAACATGACCATCAGTTGAGAATAGGGGGAAGGAATAATTAATGTTTGAAAACATCTGAGAAGATCTAAAATGGTCATCCTAAAGAGTGAGCAAACAAATTCATTAAGGACATAAATTAGGATTGTTAAGCAGGACTGAATGGATATTGGATATTTGTGATCTTAAGTTTAAGATGACCTCATAAGCTTTTTATCTTGATGAAGTCCCAAAAGTTCATTTTTGCTTTTGTTTCACTAGCTTTTGGAGATGTATCTTGAAAGAAGTTGCTGTGGCCGATGTCAAAGAGGTTACTGCCTATGTTCTCCTCTAGGATTTTGATGGATTCCTGTCTCACACTGAGGTCTTTCATCCATTTTGAGTTTATCTTTGTGTATGGTGTTGGAGAATGGTTGAGTTTCATTCTTCTGCATGTGGCTGTCCAATTTTCCCCGCACCATTTATTGAAGAGACTGTCTTTTTTCCATTGCATATTTTTTCCTGCTTTGTCGAAGATTGTTTGACCATAGAGTTGAGGGTCCATATCTGGGTTCTCTATTCAGTTCCATTGGTCTATATGTCTGTTTTTGTGTCAGTACCATGCTGTCTTGGTGATCACAGCTTTGTAATATAGCTTGAAATCGGGCAACGTGATGCCCCCAGCTTTGTTTTTCTTTTTCAACATTTCCTTGGTGATTCAGGGTCTTTTCTGATTCCATACAAATTTTAGGATTGTTTGTTCCAGCACTTTGAAAAATGTCATTGGAATTTTGATCAAGATGGCATTGAAGGTATAGATTGCTCTGGGTTGCAAGATAAAAAGCTTCTGCACAGCAAAGGAAACAGTCAACAAAACAAAGAGGCAACCCACAGAATGGGAGAAGATATTTGAAAATGACACTACAGATAAAGGGCTGGTATCCAAGATCTATAAAGAACTTCTCAAACTCAACACTCAAAAAACAAATAATCAAGTCAAAAAAATGGGCAGAAGACATGGAAAGACACAAAGAAGACATACAAATGGCTAACACACACATGAAAAAATGTTCATCATCATTAGCCATCAGGGAAATTCCAACAAAACCACATTGAGATACCACCTTACACCAGTTAGAATGGCAAAAATGAACAGGGAAAGAAACAACAAATGTTGGAGAGGTTGTGAAGAAAGGGGAACTCTCTTACACTGTTGGTGGGAATGCAAGTTGGTACAGCCACTTTGGAAAACAGTGTGGAGGTGCCTCAGAAAATTAAAAATAGAGCTACCCTATGACCCAGCAATTGCACTCCTAGATATTTACCCCAAAGACACAGATGTAGTGAAAAGAAGGGCCATATGCACCCCAATATTCATAGGAGCAATGTCTGCAATAGCCAAACTGTGGAAAGAGCCGAGATGCCCTTCAACAGATGAATGGATAAGGAAGATGTGGTCCATATATACAATGGAATATTACTCAGCCATCAGAGAGGATGAATACCCAACTTTTACATCAACATGGATGGGACTGGAGGAGATTATGCTAACTGAAATAAGTTAAGCAGAGAAAGTCAATTATCATATGGTTTCACTTATTTGTGCAACATAAGGAATAGCATGGAAGACATTAGGAGAAGGAAGGGAAAAATGAAGGGGGGGAATTGGAGGGGGAGATGAACCATGAGAGACTATGGACTCTGAGAAACAAACTGAGGGTTTTAAAGGGGAGGGGGGTGGGGGGATGGGTTAGCCCAATGATGGGTATTAAGGAGGGCACGTGCTGCATGGAGCACTGAGTGTTATACAAAAACAGTGAATCGTGGATCACTGCATCAAAAACTAATGTTGTATTTATGTGACTAACATAATAAAATAAAATTAAATTAAAAAAAGTTTAAAATGAGACTATTCAGTGCACTTTGTTTTTTTTTTTATCAGCTATAGTCAAGAGTAACAGAGTAGTGAGGAATTGGGATTTAATAGGAGCAGGGCTTTGTGATGTGGAGTGTGTGACAGGAGGAGGAGGAGGTAAAGAAAGTGAGCTGCACGAGCAAGCAATGGATGGTGCAAATAATGTTAGGTATAGAAATGGACCATGGCATCTAAAGTGTATCATATACATATATGAAATGAAGTGTATACAGAACATGGAATATATATATATATATATATATATATATTAGAAGTATGGAGAAAGGCGTAGAGTGTGTACACATATGTATGCATGTATATAACTCCTCAGTAGAATGCATGCTCAATGCAGGCTGGGATTTTTCTCTTTTTTGGCCCATTGTCCCAGTAACTAAAACTGTGCCTGAGACAAAATAGGCTCTCTTTAAATATTTGTTGAGTAGACTATGTTTGGTGAAAGGAATAATGGTAGAGAAGACAGGGATGCAGGTGCTACACCTTCAACAGAATAGGAGCAGTGATGGGGAAGGCATTAGTGAGAGCAATGTGGATGTGTTGCAGAAAGTGAGGTTCTTTGGCAGAGTGTACTTCAGGAAGAGCTTGAGTTCCACAGGGCCAAGTGAGGAGAAATGGTCTGGAAAAAGCAATGGGAGGAAATACAATTTTTTAGCTCCCCCTTCAGTCCTATAGTATATGTTAATCGAACAAGGTGACTGGCATCTAGAAGAGGTTAAGGATGGGGGTAGGATTTGGTGATGGATGACAGACAGGTCCAGAGGGAGAGCACTAGTGAGAATGTGAAGTTGAATAACCACTTTGTAAAACACCTTGGCAAGTTCTTGGGTGGTAAAATATATTTTAATTATGCATTCAACAGTCTCACTCCTAGTTGCCTACCCAAGAAATGAAAACATGTGTCCATAAAAATATTTGTCTGTTCATCGTAGCTTTATTCATGACTTAAAAACTGGACACAATACTAGTGAATGGAGTAACAAATTGTGGTGTATTTACTCATGAGTAATAGGATAATGTTCAGCAATGAAAAGCAAGACATTAGTGATACACCCAGCATCATAAGTCTCAATGAATTATGCTAAACAAAAGCAGCTAGACACAAAACACTACACATTGTATCCTTCTGTTTATATTAAATTACAAAAAATGCAAAACTATAGTGACAGAAATCAGGTCACTGGTTGCTAGGAGCTGCAGGTAGAGTAGGGAATTGACTCAAAAGAGACATAAGGTTGCTTTCTGGAGCAATGGAAATGTTCTAAATCATGAAGGTCATGGTAATTATGTGACTATATTTATTTGCCCAAACTCATTTAATTTTTTTATTAATATATAATGTATTATTTGTTTCAGGGGTACAAGTCTGTGATTCATCAGTCTTACACAATTCACAGCGCTCACCATAGCACATACCCTCTCCAATGTCCATCACCCAGCCACCCCATCCCTCCCACCCCCCACCACTCCAGCAACCCTCAGTTTGTTTCCTGAGATTAAGAGTTTCTTATGGTTTGTCTCCCTCTCTGGTTTCATCTTGTTTCATTTTTCCCTGCCTTCCCCTATGATCCTCTGTCTTTTTTCTCAAATTCCTCATATCAGTGAGATCATATGATGATTGTCTTTCTCTGACTGACTTATTTTGCTTAGCATAATACCCTCCAGTTCCATCCACATCATTGCAAATGGCAAGATTTCATTTTTTGGTAGCTGCATAATATTCCATTGTATATATATACCGCATCTTCCTTACCCATTCATCTGTTAATGGATATCTAGGTTCTTTCCATAGTTTGACTATTGTGGACATTGCTGTTATAAACATTGGGGTGCACGTGCCCCTTTGGATCACTACAGTTGTATCTTTGGGGTAAATACCCAGTAGTGCAATTGCTGGGTCATAGGGTAACTCTATTTTCAACTTTTTGAGGAATGTCCATACTGATTTCCAGAGTGGCTGCACCAGCTTGCATTCCCACCAACAGTGTAGGAGGGGTTCCCTTTCTCCACATCCCTGCCAACATCTGTTGTTTCCTGATTTGTTAATTTTAGCCCTTCTGACTGGTGTGAGGTGGTATCTCGTTGAGGTTTTGATTTGGATTTCCTTGATGCTGAGTGATGTTGAGCACTTTTTCATGTGTCTGTTGGCCATTTGGATGTCTTCTTTGAAGAAATGTCTGTTCATGTCTTCTGCCCATTTCTTGATTGGATTATTTGTTCTTTGAGTGTTGAGTTTGATAAGTTCTTTATAGATTTTGGATACTAGTCCTTTATCTGATATGTCATTTGCAAATATCTTCACCCATTCTGTCTTTTGGTTTTGTTGACTGTTTCCTTTGCTGTGCAAAAGCTTTTTATCTTGATGAAGTCCCAATAGTTCATTTTTGCCCTTGCTTCCCTTGCCTTTGGTGATGTTTCTAGGAAGAAGTTGCTGTGGCTGAGGTCAAAGAGGTTGCTGCCCGTGTTCTCCTCAAGGCTTTTTATGAATTCCTGTCTCACATTTAGGTCTTTCATCCATTTTGAGTCTTTTTTTGCATGTGGTGTCATTTCATTTTAAAAGTAATATTGGTATATTTTATTGTATTTACATTATATCTAAACTGATGAAAATAATTAACAAATGTATATCTTGGCTTATTGTGTGTCTCCTCCACTAGAATCTAGAAAGTGAGCTTCTTGAGAGCAATGTTTAGAACCAGTACACTTGGCACAGAATATATTATTAATATTTATCGGAAGAATGTATGTTCCATGCTTCTGACAATAGCTTTGGACTCGAATATTTCTATGATTGAATCCGGTATTCGCCATTTACTACTTGTACCAATGTGGACAATATCTTTAATATCTTTAAGCCTTGGTGTTCTCATCTATAATGTTGGGATTAAAATTTGAATTTCTTTCATAGAATTATTATGAAAATGAAATAATACATGGGAGTAATATGCTTATAGCAATACCTGGTACGTGGTGAGCACACATTAAGTCAAATTAATTTGGTATTATTTTCTATGACTGTTTCACCTCAATTGCCTATGACTGTTAAATTATTATTATCTTGTTCATTTCTTAAGATCAGAGACTTTGCATTGATTTTTTGCATTCTTCTTATTGCCTGAAAGTCCTAACACATAGTCAGTGCTCATTAAATGTTTATTGAATACTGCCTGATTCTTCAAGTGTTCCGGAACCATGCCTGGGGATATGGATACATAGTATTATCCTTTCCTAGGAATGTTGCCTACCTCCGTCATATCTACACACACCCATGTGCACACATACAAATGCCATTTGTACTTACTGTTGAAGTTTAAGCCTCAGTTTCATAGAAACAAATGTCCCTGACTTCTGAGAAGAGACTAGATTACCTTGTTTCATGCTTTCATAGTCAATATTTTTCCTTTATAGCACTCACCAAAATGTGCAATGACACATTTTTTTTTTGCAACGATACATTTGTATGATTATTTGGCTAGTGTAAGCTCTAGGCAGGCTGGGCCCACAGCTGGGTCCATTTTATTTCTAGCACCTAATAGTCCATTAATATTTCTTGACAGGAAGAAGGAAGTGGAGAGAGAGGACCGCAGTAGCCTGGGATTGTCATGTAGGGAAAGTTTCTTTTTTTTTTTGAAGTGAATAGTTTATTTGTTGTATTTTTTTCAAAGATTTTATTCAGTTTTTTATTTGAGAAAGAGAGAGAGAGAGAGCAAGCAAGCAGGAAAAAGAGCAGAGGGAGAGGGACAAGCAGACTTAATGCTGAGTGCAGAGCTTGACAAAGGGGTCGATCTCAGGACCCTGAAATCATGACTTGAGCCAAAATTAAGAGTCTGATGGCTACTGTGTCACCCAGGCACCCCTGGATGGTTTATTTGAATTTGTTTATTTAGTTCTTATTTGTTTTTTGGTTAAGCATTAGGCTGGGCTGAATTTCAGGTGGCTCAACAGTAACCATCAAGTGGAATAAAAATATAGGTCAGCTTATCTGCTAAAAGAAAGAGAAATAAAGGGGCCATTCCCACAAAATCATCAGCTTCTAGGTCATGTAAGTGAGCTATCTTAAGCAACGGTTGTGTTTAGGAGGGGTTGCCTGGCAAGGGCCTGGAAAGTATGGTTTCCCAACCTGCTGACTCTTTTGCTCAGCAGTTTGCAGTTGGTCCTCTTGATGCATAGAATATTCCCAATTCCTTAGACTATTGTATAAAGCCTTTTCTGATGTACCCCAAATGCATTTTCCTGCTTTCGTGCACAGTATCCTCTTTCCCTCTTTCCAAAGAGGACCTTCTTCTATCCCTTTACTATACAGACTCAAGATTGAATCTCTTTTTCATATGCCTGATACACGAGCTTCAACAACTCCTTTTGAAACACATATTCTAATTTTCACATGTTATAACCACAATATTCCTTTTCATTGTTAATGGAGCTCACCTCAAAAAGTAGTTAAGAATCTACTAAGATGCTTGATACATAGTAGGAATTGAAAAAAGTTGGTTGAAATTAATGTACATTCAAAAGTTGGTTGATTATCTCTTATGGCTCATGTGGAGTCCTGGGAATTTTAGTGCTTTTCTTTCATTGTTTTTTAATTTTTTAATTTTTTAATTTTTTTATTATGTTATGTTAATCACCATACTTTACATCATTAATTTTTGATGTAGTGTTCCATGATTCATTGTTTGCATATAACACCCAGTGCTCCATGCAGAACGTGCCCTCTTTAATACCCATCACCAGGCTAACCCAT
>NW_027397066.1:10953616-10957145 GCF_003265705.2 Callorhinus ursinus | reverse complement strand
CCCCTCTGATTTCCTCCCCTTCATTCTTCCCCTCCTGCTATCTTCTTCTTCTTCTTCTTTTTTTAACATATAATGTATAATTTGTTTCAGAGGTACAGATCTGTGATTCATCAGTCTTACACAATTCACAGTGCTCACCATAGCACGTACCCTCCCCAATGTCTATCACCCAGCCACCCCATCTCTCCCACCCCCTACCACTCCAGCAACCCTCAGTTTGTTTCCTGAGATTAAGAATTCCTCATATCAGTGAGGTCATATGATATATGTCTTTCTCTAATTGACTTATTTCACTCAGCATAATACCCTCCAGCTCCATCCACGTCATTGCAAATGGCAAGATTTCATTCCTTTTGATGGCTGCATAATATTCCATTGTATTTATATACCACATCTGTTTTATCCATTCATCTGTCGATGGACATCTTGGGCTATTGTGGACATTGCTGCTATAAACATTGGGGTGCACGTACCCCTTCGGATCCCTACATTTGTATCTTTGGGGTAAATACCCAGTAGTGCAATTGCTGGGTCATAGGGTAACTCTATTTTCAACTTTTTGAGGAACCTCCATACTGTTTTTCAGAGTGGCTGCACCAGCTTGCATTCCCATCAACAGTGTAGGAGGGCTTCCCTTTCTCCACATCCCTGCCAACATCTGTCATTTCCTGACTTGTTAATTTTAGCCATTCTGACTGGTGTGAGGAGGTATCTCATTGAGGTTTTGATTTGGATTTCCCTGATGCCGAGCGATGTCGAGGACTTTTTCATGTGTCTCTTGGCCATTTGGGTGTCTTCTTTGGAAAAATGTCTGTTCATGTCTTCTACCCATTTGTTGATTGGATCATTTGTTCTTTGGGTGTTGAGTTTCATAAGTTCTTTATAGATTTTGGATACTAGCCCTTTATCTGATAAGTCATTTGCAAATATCTTCTCCCATTCTGTTGGTTGTCTTTTGGTTTTGTGGACTGTTTCTTTTGCTGTGCAAAAGCTTCAAGCTTCTTATCTTGATGAAGTCCCAGTAGTTCATTTTGCCCTTGCTTCCCTTGCCTTTGGCGATGTTCCTCGGAAGAAGTTGCTGTGGCTGAGGTCGAAGAGGTTGCTGCCTGTGTTCTCCTTTAGGATTTTGATGGACTCCTGTCTCACATTTAGGTCTTTCAACCATTTTGAGTCTATTTTTGTGTGTCTTTCATTTTATCTTTGCATATAACACCAGTGCTCCATTCAGTACATGCCCTCTTTAATACCCATCACCAGGCTAACCCATCCCCACACACCCCTTCCCTCTAGAACCCTTAGTTTGTTTCTGAGAGTCCATAGTCTCTTATGGTTCATCTCCCCCTCCGAGGGGTTAAAATTTAGTTAACAATATTATAAACATGTTAGACAATGTGTATGGTCCTGAAGGGACAATGGTGAGGAAAATACCATTTTCTTCAGTCCAGTTGAGATGACCCAATAAGCAGTATATTACAACATGGCATGACTAACCTTAAACTAAGGGAAGCTCAGTGTTCTGAGGCAACACTTCAGAGGACAGATCGAGGGTCAGGGAAGGCTTCCCAGAGACATGAAGGTATTGCTCATCTTTCTTGATCCTGTTGCCTTTCTTGAAGGCAATTCCTTTATTCCAGTGGCGAATTCCAGCAAAGCTTTTCTATAGGGTATAGAGACTAAAAATTACAACATATTAAGCCCTTTGCAGAGGATTCCTTTATCACCATAACAGCTCTTTGAGGTAGAGGATACCATGCTCATGAGAAAATAGAGTCTAGGAGAGATTAACTAACTTTGCTGAGGACACACAGCTGGTGAGTATGGGCCTTATTCTGCATGGCTCTCAATCTAATGCTTTTTCCTATCAAAGGCAAAATGAAATAAACCCTAAATCCCTGCTTACAACAAACAAAAACACTATTAAACTTGGCTTCCAATAATTATCTTTATAAACCCAATAGTATAATGGTGGTGATGACAAGAGTAATAGCATTACTTCTAATCAGGACATCTGCTTTCAACCTTGATGGGGAACCTCCACCAATGACCCCTTCATGCTGCCCATTTTGCTAAGGAGTTTATCCAAGGTAACAAAATCTCAGAAGGAAAGCTAGGTGCACATGGAGGCCTTTGATCCCTGGCTTAATGCTTATTTCTCTACCAGGCAAGGCCTCTAAAGTTCAGCAACTGATAATCTAATTACTCCATATCACTATTTTTCCCATTTGTACAACAAAGCTGTATTTTAATTGTGTGGTGAGTATAGACAGATTAACACAACTAAACATTGATTTTTGCCTCACTTGGCTTGTGGGGAGCTTTATCCAGAAAGGTACTGGTTAAATACACACATAATATTTAGAAGCCTTGAAGGATAGATGTGTATAATATGTAAGGACTATTTTTTTTTACATGAACCTGAATTGGTATACAGCAACTGATTAATAACCTTAAGAATGAAAATGTCAGGCCTATTGCATAAATATTAGCCAGCAGACCTCAATTTGTTTTGGATAAGGATCAGCAGTCACGCATAACGCAGAAGAAAAACACCTCTGACATCGAAAATCCCTTCTAAATATCAAGATCTATTTAAACAAGACATTCAGAAACACAAGCAGTCTAATTAATAATCCATTATATAAGTAACATTTACTTATTTTAATTACTGTGAACTTCAATTAGGTCTCTTCCATAGTAACTAACACAAACCTGTTTCTCAGGTAAAGGTTTGTGGTTAATGTTCTTAGAAATCCTAGGACCTGATGATGACTCACTGCTCTGGTATAGGGCAACAAGGGAGGAGAACAGGGCCTGGCATGATACCCACCAGCAGAGGAGGGGCAGGTGTTGTCTTAGCAAGCTTCAGTGCTAAAATGAAATCCTGAAATCCAAACTCCACTCTCCTCTGCTTAAAAAAGAAATTCTTTTGCTTTAGCTTTCACAGAAGTATTCAGACTTATTATTAGTCACTAGGTTAGTCATGATAGGAGCTTTTCTTACTTCTTCGGACACATCTGTTGCTATTCCTCCCTTCTGCCTCCTTACACATTGACTGTGTGAAATTCCCTGGTTCTCAGGATATTTCGTGCTCTCACTTGCCTTCAGGATTTTGCCCATGCTGATTCTGTCTGAAATTCTCTTCTTTTTTCCTTGCCTAGAAACTACTCACTATTTAGGGCTGGATTCAGTATCACCTGCCTGGGAAACCTTCCCTAGCCTTCTACTCCCATTTCCACCACACCCAACTGTCACTCCTGAGCTGTGCCAGTGACCTCCCCTCCAAGTGACCAAAACACTCAGTGTTTACCACTGGCATCTGTACCTGGAATAACAACTCCTTCCTGGGAAAACAGTCTTTCTCTCTAGCTTGGACAGACAGATTCTTTCTTTCTCTCCTACCTTCTTTCCTTGTTCCCTTCTTTTCTTTTTCTCTTTCTTTCTTTTTCTTTCTTTCTTTCTTTCTTTCTTTCTTTCTTTCTTTCTTTCTTTCTTTCTTTCTTTCTTTCTTTCTTTCTTTCTTTCTTTCTTT
>NW_027397066.1:10920723-10953516 GCF_003265705.2 Callorhinus ursinus | reverse complement strand
GATGCCACTAGGGGTAAAGGAGAATTTCAGACTGATATCCCTGATGAATATGGATTCCAAAATCCTCAACAAAATCCTAGCTAATAGGATCCAACAATACATTAAAAGGATCATCCACCACGACCAAGTGGGATTTAACCCTGGGATGCAAGGGTGGTTCAACATTCACAAATCAATCAATGTGATAGAACACATTAATAAGAGGAGAGAGAAGAACCATATGGTCCTCTCAATTGATGCAGAAAAAGCATTTGACAACATACAGTATCCTTTCCTGATTAAAACTCTTCAGAGTACACTACATCAAAAACTAATGATGTAATATATGGTGATTAACATAACAATAAAAAATAAAAAAAAACTCTTCAGAGTATAGGGATAGAAGGAACATTCCTCAAGTTCATAAAATCCATCTATGAAAAACCCACAGAAAATATCATCCTCGATGGGGAAAAGCTGAGAGCCTTTCCCTTAAGATCAGGAACACAAGGATGCCCACTCTCGCCACCATTGTTCAACATGGTACTAGAAGTCTTAGCTACAGCCATCAGACAACAAAAAGAAATAAAAGGTATTCAAATTGGCAAAGAAGAAGTCAAACTCTCTCTTTTCGCAGATGACATGATACTTTATGTGGAAAACCCAAAAGACTCTGCCCCCAAATTACCAGAACTCATACAACAATTCAGTAATGTGGCAGGATACAAAATCAATGCACAGAAATCAGTTGCTTTCTTATACACTAACAATGCAACTGTAGAAAGAGAAATTAGAGAAATGATTCCATTTACAATAGCACCAAAAATGATGATACCTTGGAATAAACCTAACCAAGGAGGTAAAGGATCTACACTCTAGAAACTACAGAACACTCATGAAAGAAATTGAAGAAGACACAAAAAGATGCAAAAACATTCCTTGCTCATGGATCAGAAGAATAAACATTGTTAAAATGTCTATGCTACCCAGAGCAATCTATACCTTCAATGCCATCCCGATCAAAATTCCAATGACTTTTTTCAAAGTGCTGTAATAAACAATCTTAAAATTTGTATGGAATCAGAAAAGACCCTGAATCACCAAGGAAATGTTGAAAAAGAAAAACAAAGCTGGAGGCATCACATTGCCTGATTTCAAGCTGTATTACAAAGCAGTGATCACCAAGACAGCATGGTACTGACACAGAAACAGACATATTAGACCAATGGAACTGAATAGAGAGCCCAGATATGGACCCTCAACTCTATGGTCAAATAATCTTCGACAAAGCAGGAAAAAATATGCAATGGAAAAAAGTCTCTTCAATAAATGGTGCGGGGAAAATTGGACAGCCACATGCAGAAGAATGAAACTCAACCATTCTCTAACACCATACACAAAGATAAACTCAAAATGGATGAAAGACCTCAATGTGAGACAGGAATCTATCAAAATCCTAGAGGAGAACATAGGCAGTAACCTCTTTGACATCGGCCACAGCAACTTCTTTCAAGATATATCTCCAAAAGCTAGTGAAACAAAAGCAAAAATGAACTTTTGGGACTTCATCAAGATAAAAAGCTTCTGCACAGCCAAGGAAACAGTCAACAAAACAAAGAGGCCACCCACAGAATGGGAGAAGATATTTGCAAATGACACTACACACAAAGTTCTGATTTCCAAGATTTATAAAGAACTTCTCAAACTCAACACCCAAAAAACAAATAATCAAGTCAAAAAGTGGGCAGAAGACATGGAAAGACACTTCTCCAAAGAAGACATAGAAATGGCTAATAGACACATGAAAAAGTGTTCATCATCATTGACCATCAGGGAAATTCCAATCAAAACCACATTGAGATACCACCTTATACCAGTTAGAATGGCAAAAATTGACAAGGCAAGAAACAACAAATGTTGGAGAGGTTGTGAAGAAAGGGGAACCCTCTTACACTGTTGGTGGGAATGCAAGTTGGTACAGCCACTTTGGAAAACAGTGTGGAGGTGCCTCAGAAAATTAAAAATAGAGCTACCCTATGACCCAGCAATTGCACTCCTAGGTATTTATCCCAAAGACACAAATGTAGTGAAAAGAAGGGCCACATGCACCCCAGTGTTCATAGCAGCAATGTCCGCAATAGCCAAACTGTGGAGAGAGCTGAGATGCCCTTCGACAGATGAATGGATAAAGAAGATGTGGTCCATAGATACAATGGAATATTACTCAGCCATCAGAAAGGATGAATACCCAACTTTTACATCCACATGGATGGGACTGAAAGAGATTACGCTAAGTGAAATAAGTCAAGCAGAGAAAGACAATTATCATATGGTATCACTTATTTGTGGAACATAAGGAACAGCATGGAGGACATTAGGAGAAGGAAGGGAAGAATGAAGGGGGGAAAATCGGAGGGGGAGATGAACCATGAGAGACTATGGACTCTGAGAAACCAACTGAGGGTTTTAGAGGGGAGGGGGTGGAGGGATGGGTTAACCCAGTGATGGGTATTAAGGAGGGCACGTACTGCATGGAGCACTGGGGGGTTGTACGAAAACAATGAACTGTGGATCACTGCATTGAAAACTGGTGATTTATTGTGTAGTGACTAACATAACATAATAAAATAAAATTTAAAAAAATGGGCAAAGGGATTGGATGGAAGAGAACCTATACACTATACATTTACCTCTGAGCTACCATTGTTTGTTTGTCAAGTCCTTCACTAAAGTTCGATCACTGTAAAGGCTGGAGCTAGGTCATATTCACTTTCATATCCTAGTAATCCACATAGTATCTGGCACATAATTCTTGATAACAATTAAATGAATGAATGGTGGGATTGTTTATTGAAAAGGTATTGGTTTGAAGAGTTAGTCTTTTTCTGACTTTTTAAAGCAAGTGTGGCCGACACAATTTAGAATCAGGCATCCTGCCTTTTTTCCACTTTATTTCTTAGTGATCATGTTGCAGCTCCATATTTATCACTATGCGATGGACCTTTGCCAGCAGAGTCCTCCTTTTGCCCCTGACCCTGCATGATACAATTTGTATTGGCCAGAGGAAAGGCATATACATTGGCATGAAATGTGAATATGCCTATTAACATTTCTCCCAGAGAATGTGGTGAGACGTAGGAATCAGCTCAGAGGTTCAGCTGGGACCCCTGGTCAGCACATTCTTTGAGCTCTCAGAAAAGGGCAAGGAAAGAATATTTACAGCCGTGGAGAAATGGCCTCATAAAAATGCATAAGGGTGTGTGCACAGAGTGATGACTTGGATGAAAAAAGTGGTGTTTACATACTGTTACACTAAAAATATTCACACCTCATCAAATTGTCAGTCTTGTTTGCTGGCAACAGTGGGAATTTTCCCTCTGTAAGGCAGTAAAGCTCTCGGCAGAACATTGAGCATTGTGTCTCATTAATCCCTCCCAGATCCCAGTGAGGTGGGTGGTGAGGGTTAGGTTTCCTGCTGTATCAGAAGAGAATAGATCAAGATTAATTTTCTCCCCTCTCTGCACTCATGTGATATAGGATATTTCCATCTCATGTCATCTCATGTTTGAAGCTTTATTAGTCCACTGTGGCTCTTGGGGGTGGGTCTTCCTAATATCATCTGTTCTACCACCCTTGTGCTGATGAGGAAATGATGTCCTAGAGGAGGGAAATCAATTCACCAAGGCCTCTCAGCTACTTGGTGGAAAATCCAAGCCCAGTGCACTAATTTCCTACCGAGAAAAATGCAGAATGAGTAAGGGCATAACACACTAGAGGTCAAGCATTTTATATGTAATAATTTTTGTAATCACTATGACAATCTTGTAAGGTTGGTTTTGTTTATTATTATTATTATTATTATTATTATTACTATTAATTATTACAATTTTCCAGATAAGAGTTATAAAGATCACCGTTCATATAAATTCTGTATTCAAACCTGAATATATCATTTGATGCCAAAGTTAATGACATGAGATGTTCTGGTATCATCCACTTTGTACCCACTGGGGAGATTGGCACATAGCAGAGGCTCAGGAGTGTTCCCTTTTTGATCCGATCCTGCAGAGGAAAGATGCTGTGGAAACAGACAGGCCTGAATTCAAATGCAGATCTCTTCATTGCTAAGGGCACCCTATGGGTGATATAGAAAGTATGCCTGAACATCAATTTTCTCATCTATAAAAGAAATAAAATAAAATACTCCCATGGCAGGATGGATGTAAAAATAAAATGAGGGAGACCAAAGAAAGTGAACATCACCCAGAAGGACTGCTCCATACCTGGATCCTTTTTCTGATCAGTAGGTTTGGGCTTTTTTTCCAAGAATCCTATTAGAAAACAAACCCATGCATTCCTGTATTATTTTGGATTCACCCTATGAGTTGAGTTATTTATAGTGTGTTTAAGATGGTTGACATCTTTCCTGTTGATTTTCAGTAGTTATCAGTCTCTACTTGCAGGGGTCATGCTCTCAAAGGTCATCTCAGAAGATCACTGAATCAGACTATTGAAGCTTCTTGGCAGTAGAAACCATAGTGCTGGCCCTTTGACAACTGAATATGTATTGAGCATGTAGATATTGCTTGTGATACTGAAAGTCAAGGCATGGTGAGCTCAAGGGAGCCAACAGGGGCTACTTCAATAACCATACAACCTTGGGGTTATACTTAACCTCTTTGTGTTTTAGTCTTCTTATCTACATTATAGACGTAAAGACGAAAAAGTTTGAGAAGATTAAATGAGGTAATACATATAAAGTACTTAGTGCCTGGTACATACTAAAGCTTTAGTATTAGTTATTAATACATTAGCTACAATGCTTCATAAAAGAAAACATAAGTTAATGATTTCCAATATGAGATGGTATATAATTAAGCCAATTGCACATTTAATGTCTTTTTAATTTTTATATTAAGTCCTGAATAAAATATTAATTTTAAAAATATATACATTATATAAAATAATAATAAAAACATCTATATGCCATCACCTAATATTTTTGAAAACCACCTTATGCACACTCTTATCCTCCTTACAGAGGCAACTGCAACCCTGAATTTTGTGTTGAGCCTTCCCCTTGTTTTCTTTACGGTTATACCATTTGTGTTTGCATTTCTTAAGAATAATTTTTTTTTAGTTTTGCATGATTTTGATGTCAATATAAATGGAATAACATTGCCATCAATCCTTTGTTACTGGCTTTTGTTTGCTTAACATTGTATTCTGAGATGTATCTGTGTTGTTCATGTAGTTTTAATTATTCTCTTCAGTACTGTACAGTATGCTAGTGGATGGATATGACAAATTTGTTATCCATTTTACTCCTAATGAACATTTTAGTTGCTTCCTTTTAAACTTTTTTTATTACTATATCATGCCTCTATCAATATTATTATATAAATTCCTGGTATGCATGGGCAGGATTCTCTAAAGGATGGTTATTTGGAAGTGAAACATGGGTTACAGGACTTGAGCATGTGGACATTACTGTATGATACTATTGTGTTGTTTTATAAAGTAACTATAACCATTTACACTCCTACCTGCAGTATAAAAGGGTTATAGTTGCCTCCCATTCTTGCCAATACTTGATATCTCATTCTTTAATTTTTGCCAACTTTTTGGATGAAAAATGGTAACTTCTTATGGTTTTAATGGGCATTTCTTTGAAATGAGAATATTTAGTGTTTACTGGTCACTAGAGTTTCTGCTTTTGTAAAGCACTTATTAGAGACTTTTGCCTATTTTTTTCTGTTGTCTTTAATTTATTGGTTAATGTAAGTTCTGTTTACTGTCTGAATACTAATTTTGTCATTACATATTCCCAAATATCTTCTTTCACTTTGTGGTTTGTCATTTTAGTGTTTGTATTATGTCTATGGACAGACAGCTGTTCTTAATATATTTAAGTACATCATCATTTCCTCATCATTTGTACTTTCTATTTCTTGTTTGGAAACCCTGCCCTACACATGATGTAATGAGCAGTGGGTCTTATATGCAACTAATGAATCATTGAACGTCAAAAACTAATGATGTATTATGTTTGCTAACTGAATTTAAATTAAAAAAATAAAGCAGAAAAAAAAAGAAAAGAAAGAAAGAAACTGTGCCCTATCCAGAAATCATAAGGATATTCTGGGGTTTTCCTATATTACGTTCTAAAGTTTTATAGTTTAACTTTTAACATTTAAATATTTAACCCACCGGAGTTTATTTTGTGTATGATGTGAAATAGGAGTCAAATTTCATTTTTGTCTATAACCGATTGCTTCAGGATCATTCACTGACCAGTTCATCTTGTGCTCCTGATATATCATGCTGGTCCTGTCATAAATTAAATTTCTGTATATGTGAGGGCCTATTTCTGGGGCTTTTTTTGTTCTCATGTACTTATTCATCTATGTGCATAAAACATCAGACTGCTTTAATCCATCAGCTAACATTGATATTTGGTATTTTGAAAGCCAAAGCCCACCATTTTTCCTCTTCAGGGTAGTTCCTTTGGCCCTTGTTCTTCCATGTAAAATGGTTGAGTCAACTTGTCAAGTTTCTTAAAAATAACCTGTTGGAATGTTCTTAGAATTACATTGTCTTTATAGATTTATAGATCAATTAGAAAGAAATGACATAAATATTGAGTCTTACTATCCATGAACATGATATAGCACTTCTTTAATTTTGTTCTTCTTTAATGTTCTGCAATAAAATTTTATAAGGTTTTCCATAAAGCTACTTCCTCTCTCTCTTATATTTGTATCTATGCGCTTGATAATTTATGCCATTATAAATTGTTTCCTTTTTTATTTTTTTATTTTTTTAAAGATTTTATTTATTTATTTTGAGAGAGAGTGCACATGAGTGAGGGGGAGGGGCAGAGGGAAAAGGAGAAGCAGACTCCCTGCTGAGTGGGGAGCCTGATGTAGGGCTTGATTCCAGGACCCTGAGATCATGACCTGAACCAAAAGCAGACACTTAAACCGACCGAGACACCCAGGTGCCCCTAAATTGTTTACTTTTTAAAATATATTTTCTTTCTATTCATTTTTTGTTATTAATTTGTATCAAGAATCCCAGATATCTTTTGAGTTAATAGAATTAAATAGTCTGTCAATTTGAGTTTTTCTGTATAGTTAATCATATCATCCATGAATCATAAGAGTTTTGTTATTTATTCTTTTTATAAACGCATACCACCTGTTTCTTTTTCTTGACTTTCTTTTCTACCAGATTTCTAACAAATATTGATTGAAAGAGGTAAGAGTAAGTTCTAATTTTTTATTTCTGATCTGAAGAATTATTTCAGGCCTGATTCAGAGCTGGATTCTTCCAGGCAAGATTTGTTCTGCCACTCTGGGAATACTTAAAACCAAATTTTCAGTTAATGGTTTTCAAGGCACCTAGTTACGAAGATTTAGGGCTGCAAATATGATTAGGGACCAACTTGTGGCAAAGAACTTTCAGGGAACTTTTTCCCCTTCTCCTAGTGTAGGGACTAGAGTGAGATTGGGAGTGGGATTATTTTGCATTCATCCTTAAATTAACTTTATACATGTGGGGACTCTCCTATCAGACTCCCTACTTTGGGTGGGTCTTGGGGTTTGTCTCCTTACTAACAAGGGTTCAAGGCCACTGGGGTACAGCAAACACTCCTGAATGAGAACTGACTTCAGTGCTCTGCTTGACCTTCTGGAGTCCCCTTCCACAATTTGGTTTTAACTTTCATGTATTCTTCCTTCCTTGTCAATCTATTAGTGCATTTTAAAATAAGTTTTTCTATATCATATACAGCATTTTGTTAGAATGTCTTGTTTATCATAGTTCTGGAATCACAAGTCTCCAGTGTGCCTTTTCAGCATACCTCCTATATATGTTGAGCATGCAGTGATGCAATGACAAGGTACCATCCTTGCCCTCATGGAGTTCACAGTAGAGCTGAGAGACAGGCATGTTAACAGGGTGTTATAATACAGGATCGTACATATTATCATGACGTTAGCCGTAGAAAAGGAACTGGGTGGGCAGGACCTTCAGGAAAGAGGGAGATGTATTTGCAGAGGTCCTGAGGTAGGAGGATGAATCTGGAGTATTAGGAGAACTCTGTTTCCTACAGGCACTTCTGACTGCTCTTCATTCTTACTCTAGGAGGCAAGAGAAGCAGGTTTCACCATTAAGAAACAAGGAAATGAGTCTCACAGAGATCCACTAATTTGCTCATGAGGGGCCTTTGGTAGCAAACTGAAAATCTGATCTTTTGACTCAAAGTCCACCATTCTTTCCACCATGGATATGGCTGGAAGATAGGACACTGAATCCCTTCTGATACATTCTTAGAGTTCCTGATCCAGTGATCTAGTTAGCGAAGGTTCATGATCACTGCTAAGCTTTTACCTGAAAGCTGCTATATTTGGAGAATTTGTTTGTAAAATAATTGTATTTTGTTGTTTTTCTCTGTGAAAACTGGTCAGAGAAGGCGGGTGCTATGGAAGGAGGTGGTGTTAGAGCTACCAGCGAGCCTTAAGCTGGGCTCTTAATAACAGGTCAGGAGGAGGAGGTTTCTGAGAATGCAGCAGAGAGCTCCTAATCCTCTGCAGGCTCCGAGATCTTCCACTACACTGGTCCAACAAGGTCCTACCCATAGCTTGTCCTTTTTGTTCCCAGTGTTCCTTCATTGAGTCATCTTGGGGACTGGTTTATGCAACCTGAGCATCCAGTATCTGACCAAAGCTTTGAATTTTGGCACCTGCCTCTCTGGATGTGGTCAGTTGCTTTCTCTGATTTATCGAGACTTGGTGTGCTGACTTGTCCGTGTTTGATTTCTGTTTGGAGATGGCTATACATGAGGGTATCTCTAGAATTTGTATACATGAGGAGCCTAGGAAGAGCATCTGCAAAAGAAGACAAAGGTGGGGAAAGTTTCTGCAATTGCATTTGCATAGAGAGTCCACAACTTGAACTGAGATTATTTGACTCTTTTTTGCATAACTTTTCTCACATGACAATGGGACCAATTGTAGTATTTAATTCACTGAGCTCTTATATGGATGAAATGAATAAATATACGTAAGGAACTTAGAAGACCATGAGATATGGAGCAGTTGTTCAACAAATGCTGGCTATAACAATAGTACCAATACTAATGTTTAACTGTTGGATTGTTTATTTAGGGTGTCGTGTTCAGCTGATCATGATAGCATTACTAGAGAAGAGGGCTAGACTTCTTTCAGTTCTTACAAAAGCACCTGAGGCTTCCCACATATTTGACTGAAACTAGAGTATAATTCAAGATAAGAAGAAACTTCTCACTTGCTCTAAATCTCTTCCAGGCACTCACAGTTCCTAAAATTTTGTCAATATTTGAGATTCTTTATATATGCATACACATATACACATACATACATATATACATATATATATGTTTATGTATATATGTGTGTATATATATATATACACACATATATATACAGACCCATACATTTAGAGCTTCCCATTTAAATACAGATACTCTTTGAGATGGTTGACAAAGCAACAAAATAGGATAGGAATTTAGAATCAAAAGACTTAGGATGGGGTTTTTGCTACTCTGTTTTCTCCCTGTGTGACCTTGGGTAAGTCTGTGTTAGGGCTCAGCAATGTCTCGCTCTTCTCTCTTTATGGATAACCTCAGTTGAGTGAGAACTTGTTCTTGCCCGTGATCTGTGAGTGGAAGTGATGCAGGCCATCCACTTCTGTGCTGAAGCATTTGCCAATATGAGATCTTCACTTTTCTTCTTCTCTTCTCCTGCAACAGTAGTTACCCAGGACTCACATTAAGATGACAGATTTAAAAGGGTGGCTGATCGGCCTGGAGTACCAATTCAACACATGAAGGAAAATCATTCTTAGAGTGTGTATCCTGAATTCAGATTAAGACTTTGTGTGAAAAATAAACTTTTGTTACTTTGAGCAACTGAAACTTAGGTGTTTTTTTGCTAATTTTGAATACCCAGTTTACCTTTGATTAATAATATCTCTTAATCTTTCTGAGTCTCAGTTTCCTCAGCCTAAAAATGTGACTAATAATATCTACACAATTGAGGGATTTTGGAAGGATGAAAGTAAGCAAGTAAAACATGCAAAGCTTCAGGATAACATCTGGGCATACAATAATTGCTCCTAAATGGTAGTTATTATTATTATTATTATGTTTAAGATCCATTGCATAGCCTCAGGGATTCTAGACAGATGTAACCATGAAAAGTTCCCTCCCTTTAAGGAGCATGGGAAATGTTGAGAAATTTAAAAGATATCCATTTCAAATTTGGCTCTTCTGACCTCTTCCATGATGTCATTGAGCAACCAATGGGAAAAAAAAAGTGATATGTGTTTTTCTTGTACTCTTCAGATGCTAACTGGAGACAAGCTGGATCCTTAGCACAAGGCAAAAATTAGTGTTGGTTACACACCTGCCCTGTCACTCTTTCTTCCAATGGCCTTTTTTCTGTTTCTTCTAATACCCTTTACCATTCCTCCACCTGTATCTACTCTTTCTTTTGTAATCAGAAATAAACTATCAAATGAACATTCTTCATTGGTTGTTTTTTCTGAGAATCAGAGAATTAAAGCTTTGTTCTCATCTACACTGCTTGTTATTGAACTTCTTGGGACTTTTCTGAGGTCCCATTTCCTCAGCCTATTTTGCAGAGTTGTTGTAAGGGTTAAGGGCATGCTAGTTTAGTAGGAATTCACTAAATCTTACATGCTATTGAAACTTTTTATTTTTATTTTTTATTCAGGTATAATTAACATACAGAGTTATATTAATTTCAGGTGTACAATATGATGATTCAACAATTTTACACATTACTTAGTGATCATCACAATAAGAATACCCTTAATTCCCTATTTCACCCATCTCCCCACCTCCTTCTTGTAACCACCAGTTTGTTCTCTATATTTAAGTTTGTTTTTTCATTTCTCTTTTTTTGGTTGTTAATTTATTTTGTTTCTTAAATTTCACATATGAGTGAAATCATTTGGTATTTGTCTTTCCTTGACTGACTTATTTCATTTAGTGTAATACCCTCTAGATCCAACTATGTTGTTGCAAATGGCAAGATTTCATTCTTTTTTATGGCTGAGTAATATTTCATTATATATATGTAATGAATATACATAAATATACCTTCTTTTTCTGTTAATCTAATGATGGGCACCTGGGTTGTTTCCATATCTTGACTATTGCAAATAATGCTGCAGTAAACATAAAGGTGCATATATCTTTTAAAATTAGTGTTTTCATTTTCCTTGGGTGATATCCAGTGGTGCAGTAACTGGATCATTTGGTAATTCTATTTTTAATTTTTTGAGGAAACTCCATGATGTTTTCCACAATGGCTGCACCTGTTTACATTCCCAATAACAGTGCACAAGGGTTCTTTTCCTCCACATCCTCACCAACACTCATTATCTCTCATGTTTTTGTTTTTAGCCACTCCAATAGATGTGAGGTGATATCTCGTTGTGATTTGCATTTCCCTAATGATTAGTGATGTGGGGCATCTTTTCATGTGTTTGCTGGCCATCTGTATCTCTTTGGAAAAATTTCTATTAATATCCTCTTCCCACTTTTAATTGGATTATTTATTTTGTTTTGGTATGGAGTTGTATGAGTTCTTTATATATTTTGGATATTAACCTCTAATTGAATATATCATTTGCAAATATCTTCTCCCACTCAGTAAGTTGCCTTTTTGTTTTGTTTATGGTGTCCTTCACTGTGTAAAAGCTTTTTATTTTGGTGTAGTCCCAATAGCTTAATTTTGCTTCTGTTTTGCCTGCCAGAAGAGACATGTCTAGAAAATTGTTTCTATGGCTGATGTCAAAGAAATTGCTGCTAATGTTCTCTTCCAGGAATTTTATAGTTTCAGGTCTCACATTTAGATCTTTAATCCATTTTGAAATTTATTTTTGTTTATGGTGTAAGAAAGTGGTCTAATTTCATTCTTTTGCATGTAACTGTCCCAGTTGTCCTAACACCATTGGTTGAAGAGACTTTTTCTCATTTTATATTCTCAGTTCCTTTGTTGCTGATTAATTGACCATGAAAGTGTGAGTTTATTGCTAGGCTCTCTGTTTTGTTTCATTGATCTATTTGTCTATTTTTGTACCAGGACTATACTGTTTTGATTACTACAGCTTTGTAGTATATCTTGAAATCTGGGATTGTGATACCTCTAGTTTTGTTCTTTTTTTTTTTTTCAAGATTGCTTTGGCTATTCAGGGTGTTTTGTGGTTCTATAGAAACTTTAGGCTTATATTTTTTAGTTCTGTGAAAAATGTTGTTGGTATTTTGATAAGGATTGTATTAAATTTGTAGATTGCTTTGGGTAGTTTGGACATCATAACAATATTGGTTCTCCCAATCCACAACATGTAATATCTTTTATTGTAAAGGATTCATTTATTTATTTTAGAGAGAGAGAGAGGAAACACGTGGGGGGCAGAGGGAAAGAGAGTCTGAAGCAGATTCTGTGCTGAATGCAGAGTTCAACAAAGGGCTTGATCTCATGACCCTGAGATCAGAACCTGAGCCAAAACCAAGAGTCTGATGCTTAACTGACTGTGCCACCCAGACACCCCCATGAGCATGTGATATCTTTTAATTTGTTTTTGTCATCTTCAATTTCTTTCATCAGTGTTTTATAGTTTTGGGAGTATAGGTCTTTCACCTCCTTGGTTAAATTTATTCCTAGGTATTTTATTATTTTTGGTTCAAATGTAAATGAAAGAAAAGCTAAGTTCAGTCAAAAAAATCTTTGATAAGCTGGAAGTTTTTCTGGTGGATCCAATCCCTTAGCTGACCACTCAATTCTTCTTCTTTTTTTTTAATTTGAGTATGGTTGCACACAGTGTTACATTGGTTTCAATTGTACAACTTAGTGACTTGACAAGTTTATGCATTGTGGTATGTTCACCACAAATATATCTAACATTTTTCTCATTACATTACTATTACAATATCATTGACTACATTCCTTTGCTCTACTTCTTATTCCCATGATTTACTCATTCCATAACTGGAAACCTGTATCTCCCTCTCCCTTTCACCCATTTTGCCTAACCTCCCACCCCCTTCTCCTCTGGCAACCATCAGTTTATTTATAGTTCTGGTTTTACTTTTTGTTTGTTTATTCATTTTTTAGATTCCATTTATGAGTGGAATCATATGGCATTTGTCTTTCTCAGTCTGACTTATTTCATTTAGCGTAATACCCTCTAGGTCCATTCATGCTGTCTTAAATGGCATGGCCTCATCCTTTTTTTGGCTATGTAATATTCCAGTGGTGTGTGTGTGTGTGTGTGTGTGTGTGTGTGTGTGTGTGTGACATTTTCCTTATCCATTTATCTATTGATGGACATTTAGGTTGCTTTCATGTCTTGGCTACTGTAAATAATGCTGCAATAAGCATAGGGTGCATATATCTTTTTCAGTTAGTGTTTTCATTTTCCCTGGGTAAAAACCCAATAGTGAGTTTGTTGGATTACATGGTATTTCTATTTTTAATTTTTTGAGGGGGATTGTTTTCTTAATTTCTCTTTCTGATACTTTATTATTAGTGTATAAAAATGCAACAGATTCCTATATGTTAAATTTATATCCTGTGACTTTGAATTCATTTATCAGTTCTAATAGTTTTTTGGTAAAGTCTTTATCTGAGGAACTATTGTGTTGAAAATAGAACATTTTGGAAATTCTGGACTAACCCTGTACTTAGATATCACCTCACATTTGTGTATCTGGGGCATCATAGAATCTTTGATTCCAGGGCTGGAGAAGAACTTTCTACCACGTAAAAGGAAAAAGGATCTAGCACACATTAGGCTATTTATGTGCTGTCTTATGCTATTATTGTTTTTTAAGGTAGTGGAATATGGTTTGGAAATGTTAACTGACTTGAGAAATGTCATACCCCAAAGAATTCTTTTACAGCTTTTTTCTTCCATTGTCTCCCTTGTTTTTCTCATTCAAAAAAACTGCATTTCTGGTCATACCAATGGCATTATCATTTCTACTAAACAAGAGACATAGATAATTCATGAAAATAGTGAAAAGCAATAATAAATAGCCATTTTAAGCAGCATTCAATTCTCATGATGATTGAAATGTATTATTTCCATTATGCTTTTAGTAATATTCAAATTAGCCTAAGGCTTTTCTAATACAGTCTTTATGAACTTTCAGTGTTCATAGGATCTCAAGAGGGTAACCACTGATATGGTCTAATCAACTCACATAATACATTCAACAACAACTGCCACAAATATGTTTTGAATTCTTATGTATTGAATTTAATTCTGGATCAGGGAGATCCAGCTGCATGTGTATAGAGCTTGGATTTAAGTAGGGAAGACAATAAACAAAATTAATAAGTAAATTATTTAGTATATTAGATGAAAAGTACTAGGGGGAGAATAAAATGAGGAAGAAAGATAGGGAGTGTTAGTGTGTGTTTGTAATTTTAAACAGAATGAGTAAACTGAGCAAAAAAAAAGTGGAATAACTTGCTAACAGTCATGCATTTGAAAGGTGGTTAGATAGGAACCCGTCCTCTCTGCCCTAACTCATGATATCACACTCTCAATTTGATTGGCTGCGGCCCTCTGAATTTTTTATCAAAGCCAAACCCAGGACAAATCAACAGCATGAAATTTTTCATTGGTACATTTTTCAAGATCCTTTTGGTTTCAAGACAAAGGTCTTAAATTTGCTTAAGCAAAAATAGGTGAGCTTAGTAGAAGGATACAGAGGTGTTTCATGTAATGTATAAGGGCATGGAGACAATATGGCCTCTGGGAACGTGAATGCTGTTGAGACTTTCCATCACTTATTCTCAGATCAACCTCCTCCACATGCTTAGACATCTGACTGATAAGTGTATTGTCCTTAGGCCCAGGCAAAAAGGGTCCCTGTTCTGTCTTGAGCATTAGGGGTTGTTGAACTTCTGGAGCTCTTGCTTCCAGGTCCAGTCATGCTGTCTGGTTGCAATGCCCCTTGTGTCACTCCCTGATTCTTTGAACTTCACATGGAGTTGACCAGATGCCATTAGGAGCTCTAAGACTTGGACATACAGGGTTGTTGGGACCCAGATCCTGTCAGATTTCTAAGTGTAAGCCTGGCAAGGAGATCATTCCAAGTGGCTGGTTTAGCATTTATTTTGAAGAATTATGTGAGTTTTGGCCACTGAAAAGGTGCTGACACTCTGGTTTTGGGTGATTCTCTCTCAGGTCAGAAAGAGGACAAGTTTGGACTATAACAATCCATTGACAACACTGCCCTTGAGTCAAGTGTATGGTCCTTGCCTCTGCTTTCCCAGTCTGTGTCCTGATAATGGTGTCACTTCCAGTTTGCAGCATCCAATGAGTAGGGGTGAAGAGCAGTGGAACTGGAATTCTTTTGATTGATTGGGGATCAAAATTTTACTTTCTACTAACTGTGATTCTGAGCATGTTATTTGACCTTTTTAAGCCTCATGTTTCCTAATTTTCAAAATGGGGAGATGAGAATTTTTTAAGTGATATGTTTGAAAAGCATTTAGAACAGTGCCTGGCACACAGTAAACACTTAATATTACTATTATTATCATCATTATTATTATTTTGGAAGGACTAAGAGAGATTAAAACATCTTATCCAATGTCCTGCAGACAACGGGATTCTAAATCAAATGTTCTCTGGACCCCATGTTCTTTTGATTATGCCACGCTGTCTTCTCAGGTTAAATAAGAGGAGTCTAAGAGTAAAACCAATGTTATGATAGAGACCATTTGATAATCAAGGCTCTTACTCTAGGAGCACTCTGGGTTTGCTGATGCTGACACGTGTTTCTAAAATAAAACTCAAGTCCAAAGTGTTTGACAGAAGCAAAACAAGAGAACATTTACAATTTTGTTGAATGTTGCTTTTATTAGGAAAAAAACCCAATAAAGTTAATTTGTACTTTGAATTGCAAAATATGGACACTTAAGTAAATTTAATTCACAAAACAGAATTTATATCAAAGTGCAGAAGTAATCAGACCTTATATTGTTCACAATAGTAAATTAATTTCAAATAGTTATTCCTGCCTCATTCAAGCTATGATATTAATTTTCCTCAAATCCGGGGGTTCTAAGTTAAAGTTTTCACAGTCACTGTAATTTTTGTCCCATTAACCATGTAACAGAATCAGCTTTATGTTAGAGTTATCCAGATTATAAATGGCGTGAAGCTGTTGAGTGGGGATGGTAGTGACAAATAAAATTATAAAGCTGCTCTTTGGTGTTTAAATGTTTGGATGTGACTTTTCTTAAGGGATTAAAAAAAATCTTGCTTCTTATTCTAATTTGTCCAGTACATCATTTGGCCAAGAAATACTTATTGGGTATTTATTATATGTCAGTTTCAGTGGTATGTACTAAGAAGGAAGAAAAGAATGAAGAGGGGAAGAGAGAAAGGAGAAAAAATTTATATAAAATGCATATTTTAGAATATAAGAATTTACAAAAACATACAAGAATTAGTAATAGAGTATGTGTGTGTAGATGTGTGTGTGTGTGTGTGTGTGTGCATATGTATAATGAACATCACCATGGAGGAAACTGCTTTGATGAGGAAGTGACACTAAATGAGAACTGACTTCACCACTAATCAAATATGGCATTTGTGGAGAAAGTCTGTCACTTCTAGTGGCAGATGTCAGTGAATGGCCTTTGATATTGTAAGTAAATAAGTAACATCACAAGGGTAACATCATCAATAAGATGAAATTAGTCATCTTCTTTCAGCAAGATGTAGGCTGCACATGAAAAGAATGCAGGGGCCCATCAAGTTCAAAGGTCTACAGAGGTAGTGGAAAAATACATTTTATTATCTTAATAAATGCAAAATGCAATCATAAGATTAGCCTGATGACTTAGGTAAGTAGATTGGTGAGTGGCATTGTGTTGAGGACAAGGGCCTTGAGACGGGCCCTTCTTAGTTATGAAGCTCCCATTGTACTCCAGGTATGAGACTGAGAATATCTCAGTTTAAAATTATAGAAGTGTTGAGGAAAATTGAGTTTCTCAATTAATATTTTTTTGTGTGTTAAGAAGTCTATACATAGTATTTTTAAATACATGTAATGTTTAAGAGACCTTAGTGTGTGACTACATTTCAAATGTATAATTAAGGATATATTCCTCACTAAGACATGTTTTTAAGAAGGGAGAGATCTTTGAGAAGCTTAATAGTGTCTGTCCTCTGTAGGCCACTGTTGACCATGGGAGACATTGCCATGGGCCTGGGTTCTCTAGTATCAAATAAAAATGATGGGTTTCTGGAATAGCAAAGGCCAGGTGGTAACACTTAACCACTGAAGCAAGGTGGACATCATTGCCATATGTTCATCAAAGTCAAGGTGGGAATCACAATACTTTGACCCACAGGACAGTGTACAACAGATTTGATGGCTATAGATTGTGTTGTTGCAGAAAGCCAGGTGGATGAATAATTAGTGTCTCCTTCCTCCCTCCTTTCCCCTCCCCTTCCTTCCTTCCTTCCTTCCTTCCTTCCTTCCTTCCTTCCTTCCTTCAATAGAAAGTTGTGATCTCTCATTCAGTTTAAGTGAATTCAAAGACTGAGAGTCCATTAATTGAACTGAATTACAATTTCCCAGGAAAATTAGAATGGGTTATGGATGAAGGTGGCAATAAATCTCAATTATTGCCTTGAGACTTCAACAGTGGGAACTATAACACGTTCCCTCTTATATTAAGTTTTGACAGGCAGAGTCATCTGCTATCACTTGGAAGGAACTCTGTGACAGTCTGCTCCCAATGGGGAACTATGTGGTCTAGTGTGTAGACAATGCCACATGTGGCTATTGAGCACTTGAAATATAACTGGTCTAGTCTGAGATACACTATAAGTAAGTTTTGAATGTCAAATCTCCCATTAATATTATCATACTAATTACATTTTAAAGTCAATATTTTGGTTAGATTAGGTTAAACGAAATACACTATTTATATTGATCTTGCACATTTTTACCTTTTCTAATGTGGTTACTGGAAAATTCTAAATCACATATGTGGCTTGCACTGTGGTTCTGTCTGAACTCTAACAAAGGGAAAGGATGAAAAGAATGAATGGACACCTCACAACTTTGCCCTATACAGGGCAACTGTATTATTCATCCCTCAAATCAGGATATTAGAAGACCAGAAGTGGGCACTGTAGATAATGATGCTGGGACAAAGAGCATGAACCAGGGCTCGGACAACTGCAGGTGTGAGGTCACCCTGTCAAGAATAAGGTGAATGTGAATGCCACACAGAAAGGGCAGATGAGGACTTCAAAAGCAGAGTTTATTTTAGGGGATTTTTCTTCCTTGTATCAGACAAAAAATTGAAGTTTTATCTGCCAGCTACATGCTCATTCTACTCTTGGAAAAACCTGAAGTTTCTTGTTTCTAAGGAGAAAACTTGACTGAAACCCCAGGCTCTAAGAATTTGGATGGCAGAAGTTATTACGGAGCGTTCGGGTATATTAAACCTAAGTACATCAGAAATGTGTGGATTGCATTTCCTTTAAAACACACACAAGCTTAAAACTTCATGGCAAAAGTGCTCGGCAGGGGCTGCCTTGGGTTTTCCAAATCCCACGTGTTTTTGTACAGTTACACTCATGCACAAACTCTATAGGATGATCTTCAAACTGAAACCAGACCCAGCTTCCTTTGCCCAGAGAACTCGGTCATCTCTCTTCATGTCCACTCTGAGTCCCCCACTTAGGGACAGGGTCCCAAAGATCCCAAAGAAGTAAGCACTTCCTCTAATCTGAAATTGGGTAAAAGAGCCCAAAAGAAGGAAAAGAATCTAAAACATGAAGGGAGTGTAGGGTTTTGTAACATCTCCCCTCAAAAGAACCACAGAAGCTGGAGGCATTGGTCTGGGGAGATGTGGTGGCAGAGAAAAGGAATGTTCTCAACAGCCAACCTCTACCTTTCTGTAGGCCTAGGAAGAGACTTCTCAAAAATCTCTCCCTTTTTAGCCCCATTCCCTGGGCCCTGAACTGCCCTCTAAGTATTTGTGTTTTAATTCAGGACTCTCAGCCACATGGTAGGTACTTGAGCCTACGTGACATGAGAGACTCAGCAATTACTGTCACACCTCTCCTCTTTGATTCCGAACTTGGGGATTCCCTTGACTGAAATACCCTATCCTTTCTTTTCCCAGCAGGCTACTCTTACCACCTGGGAGCTGAAGCTCAGATACTTCTCTCCCTCAGGAAGCCCTTGCTGATCTCCTCAGAGGGGATGGATCCTCATAAAGGATCTCATAAAGTCTTTATGGGCACACCTCCCTGCAGTGTGCTGTGTTCATTGATTTCTTGGTCTATCTCCTTACTCCACAGGAGCTCCTTTGAGGAAGGAAGGGCTCTGTCCCCCCATCTTAGCATCTCCAGGGTTTGTCACATCGTAGCTGATCACCGACCTGTCTTATTTACATGGTCCTTTTTATCACTGGAAAATCAGATTGCCATACAAGAAATGTGACCTAACAAAAATCAGAAGAGGTTGGCAGGTAACCAATATATCTCCATTTTATTCAGGAAAATGTTGAAACTCTAAAAGCTGAGTGACTTTCCCAGTGTCACCCAGTGTGAGTTGCTGGAACCAAGAGCAGAGCCCAGCATTTACTCCAAGGGCCAGGTTTTTTTTTTATCTTTCACTAAACTTTTCTGCTTGTTGAATTAAACACAGACATATTAGGCCACAGACAAGCACATTTTGAATTTTGGATCTGATCTTACTTAAAAAAAAAAAAAAGTTTTGACTCCAGGGAAGTCTGCCAGGAAGAAGCATGTGAAAAGCAGTAAGACTCTAAGCAAAAAAGTTCTCAAAGTTTTAAGGCAGGAGTGCAAGGTCTGTGGGTGGGACACATGAAGTCCTTGAATCCCTTAAGGTTATTGGAAAAATCTCATATATGTGAGTATGTTTCTGGGAGGAGGATGCAAAGCTTTATCACATTCTCAAAGGGTGAATGTACCTAAGGCCTTGTTCCACCCCTGGGCAGAGGGACCATTTTGCACTTCCTTGGGGATCTAGCTATCACCTTGTGGGCCAATTTCCTCCTGCAGGCCCCTCTGCCTGGATGGTGGATGCCAAGCCCTGAGTGGAGGGCTCTGTGCGGCCTGCTGGCATCCTGTGTATTAACACTTCTGCATTGCAGGCAAGCTAATCCTTCTCTTAAGCTGCTTGACTGAGCTCCTTTGCCAGATCTGATAGAAGGATTTAACCTTTTCCTTTTTCCCTCTTGGCACATGCTCAATGGAATCCAAATAAAGAATTAAAGAGACTTGAAAGGGACTTTCCATTACCAAACAATTCAGTTTAAATTTCCGACCTTTCCTCTACCTTTTTCTTTGTTTTTCCATTCCCTCCTTTCTTCCTCTTCAACTTTGGGATTCAAGGCTGGCATAAAAGCCCCTGGGGACATGTGGAGAGCCAGAGACCGGGAACGTGAGTGGAATTTTCCGAATTAAGGCGGCTTATTGGCCTTAGTTGCCAAGTGAACCAGGGAGGCCTGGCTTTCGGGTTATGCCTGGGAGCAGGAGTGCTTTGACATCTGGGGTAGAGTTTTGGTTTTCATGGCTGGAGCAACGTGTGCTCTGGCATCATGGAACTTTTTGCATTTTTCACAAGCTACCTCACACTTTTCTTGCCCTGAGTCTTTGCTTCTGCTGCTCATAGAACATAAATTCAGTAAGTCTCAACCAAATAGCCACAGTGTCAGAAATTGTCCTGATGATCTCAGAGTGATAATAGTAACTAGAATTTATTGGGACCTCATATATGCAAAGTGCTACGCTGGCCCAACAACACTAAGGGGTGGGCCCCACATTTTTCCCCATTTGATTGATGAAGCATGAAAGTTGAAAATACTGAAGCATAGAGAGTTAAGTATATTTCCAAGTGCTCTTAGGCAGAAACTCAAGAGCCAGGAAAGAGTAAACAGAGTGAAAAGGGAGTTTAGTTAGCAAGGGCCTGGAACATACAAAAGAATCAGCAAATCTTAACTATGATGCTGAGGAGGAGAAGGCATCAGAATAAGGGAATCAATGTGTGTTTTAAATCTTAGTTTTAAAGATAACATTTGTTTCTTCTTCCCCTAACAATAAAATAATAATCCATGTTTGTGGTCACGACTTTGGAATTACTCCCCGCAAAGGTATGGAAGGTTTTGTAAGATAGTTTTTTCAAATGTACTAGGGAAAGTTAATTCACATGCTGTATAAAAAAATCTAGAGTTTGGATAGAAATATTTAATATTCTTTTTGATAACAATAACTAACACCTCCCAAATGCTAACTGAATGGCAATTATTTTTCTGCACTCTTTACTTATGCTAGCTCTTATTATTCTTCCAATAGTCCCAAGAAATACTTCCTATTATTATTCTTCGCCTTTATAGATAAACCTAGGTAACTGAGAGGTGAAAGAGCTCACCTGGGACCATGCACAGCTATTGAGTGGCAGAGCCAGTTCAAATTCATGTAGTCTGGCTACAGGGCCAGTTCCCTTAGTTGCTCACCTACCCAGTTGCCCTTACATGCCATGGGCTCAGGAGTCTCTATTTTCATGCTTATATTCTTCTTCATGCCTATTCAGTTGATCAGTGTGGTTGTGCATGCTAATCTCTGTACAAAATCTGGAAAATAACAGAATGCTTTTGCTAGGGTACTGCAACAGAAGCTAGGTGCAATTCATAACAAAGACTGAAGGCAAGAGGTGGGAGATGCAGACAGCACAAGGGGAAGTAATTGAGATTATTCTTGTTTAGTGGAAATGAATTCCATCCTGACTACGTTCCCATCTAAGAGGTGTTCTATTGTCATTTTTTAAACACATGCATGAATAGCTTATGTAGCTGGTTACAAATGCTGAGAGTAGAATATCATAAATAAGTGGTGTGGGATTTTTGTTGCTATTGTTCATTCCAATAGCCTTCTAAGAAGGTATATTTGGAAAGCACACCTCAGAGCAGAGGTTCATAATATAATTCCAAACAAAAATTTCAACGTGAGTGGGGCAATAAAGGATCAGGTACCTCCCTGTTACACTGTTTGGGGCCATCAAGTGTTGAGTATTGGGTTGGAACATACCTCTGTACTTCCCCATTGATGATTACAGTCCTAGGCCAAACCCTTCAGAACAACAAGGCATCATTGTCTTTTGAAGCTTACTCTTTCGTACTGAATCTTGCTTTTTTTAAAGCTGTATTTTACATCATTATGACAGGAACAAGTAAGTGGTGCTGTGGCTGGAGGGCATTTTGAGAGCAGCCCAACAGAGCTGAGCCATGAGTTTGGGGTCCTAACCCTTCTGCTTTCCAAGCATGTATCCTCAGTTGAGTTGTGAAACTTCTTTAGATTTCTCTGTTCTTTTTTTCTGGCTTATTGTAGTTACTCAACTTATTTATTGGAAAACTAGATGGTAGGTTCATTAAAAAAAGTTTATTCTTCCTTTAGGGTTGATATAATGAAAAACGTGCAAAATTGGGTACGGGAAGTCTGTGTAAATGGAGTTCTTATTCAGTGTTGTAGCCAAGGAGAGCTCTGTGCACGGAAAGGCAGACCTCCAAAGATTTGCCATTCAGTGCTTCTATCAATATGTTCATCATTATGGCATTAGTTTCTCTAAGGATGCCTGGGGTCTGAGGGAGAAGCCCCCGAACATTGATGGCTTTAGAGAAGGAGCAGTCTTCCCTCGGAAAGTATTCTATTTTTGCTCATTAAAAAATTTCTAGATAAATCCAGCCTCATTCTTTAATAGCCAAGTAAGCAGGTTATAAAATGCGTGTTTATGAATTCTTCTCAGGCTGAATTCCAACCAGCTGTTAGATAGGCTTTTAAAAGCATGTGCATATTGTATCATAGCTGTTAAACTGAATGTTTGCTATTATTACTCAATCTGCCAAAAATTGTCATTTGATTTAATAATATGATGAAAAGCTAAAAAGAAATGACATGACTTATTATATAAAGTCTGTTCTCACCCACTCACTCCGCAGAGTCCCTCTTTATTTGGAGACCCTTAATATTTCAGGTATAGTTGAATCTTATACACCCACAACCTCTCCGAGACCTTGTTACAGAACAGCCGCATAAGGTCTGAGGAATAATTCTTTAACTCTAGACCTTATGCAGGAGAAGTTAACTACTAAAATTCTAAAAAAAAAAAAAAAAAAACCCTTTTCTTAACTGTATAAGAAGGCATAAATCCAATAACCGCACTGGAATAGTTTTGTAGGAATATATTATGCATAAGTAAAAATCTTTATAAATGTGTTTATTAATTGATATAGACAGAAGATATAGCTAACACACACAGGGTTCTGTGTCAAATGCTTTATATGCATGCATTCGTTACTTATTACTGCATAAAAAAATTACCACAACTTATTAGCTTAAAGCAATGCTTATTTATTATCTGTTAGTTTCTGTGCATCATGAGTCTGGCCTGGGCCCTCTGCTCAGGGACTCACAGGGCTGCAGTGAAGGTGCCGGCTGGGCTGTGTTCTCAATTGGAGGCCCAATTAGGGAGGAATCTGCTTTCAACCTCATTCGGATTATTTCCCTGTGGCTTTATGACCGAAGGTCATGATTCTTATGGGCTTTCGGCTGAAGGCCATGTTCAGAATCTAGATGCTGCCCACAGTTCCCTCCTATGTGCCCCCCCCCAACCAATCAAGGCAGTTCACAGCCATGGCTATTTGTTTCTGCAAGGCCAGCAGGGAATCTCTCTCCCTGTGCTAAAACAATATGTAATAGAACTTATGTAATAGAACTTTATCGTGGGAGTGACAGTCTATCACTATTCTATTTGGCAGAAGCAAGTCACAGGTCCTACCCATGCTCCGGGGAAGGGCTTGCACAGGACATAACACAGGGGCCAGGGATTATGGGGCCATGGTAGAATTCTACCTACCAAATACACAGCCCCATTTAATTCTCAGAACAGTTCTGGGAGGCACATTCTATTACTGTTATTAGCATGTAGAGACAAGGATACAGGGACAACTTACAGAGCCAAGACAACCCACACAGATGAAAATGTCATCTTCAAGTAAGTAGTTGAACCCTTGTATGTGGCTGTAAAACCTGGGATTTTAGCCACCTGCATTCAAACCACATCTGTGTCTCTGCTTTAAATAACAGAGTAAAGACCTGTTATTTGTTGTTTGCTGGACTCTTTTCCAGTACATACCTTTTCTCTTTTCATTCTGACATCAACCCCAATAGGGGGCTGTTATAATTCCTGGTTTACAGAAGAGAACATTTATACTTTAAAAAGGTTAATGCTTTGTGACTCTGGGCAAGTGATTTATATCTCTGAGCATTATTCTAGTCATCTGTAGAAGAGGAAATAATAGTAATTATTTCATAGGACTGTTGTGAGGATTAAATGAGGCAGTACAGGCAGAACATTTAGCTGAGTGTTTGACTCAGATTATTAAATCAGAAAATTCTCTCTCACACACACACACATATATTTTAAGTGTAGTTGACACACATGTTATATTCATTTCAGGTGTATGACATAGTGATTTGACAAGTTTGTACATTATGCTATATTCACCACAAGTGCAGCTACCATCTGTCACCATACAGTGCTGTTATGGTATCATTTACTATATTCCTTATGCTATGCTTTTTATTCCCATGAATTATTCATTTCATACCTAGAAGCCTGTATCCCCACACACACAACCATTTTCCCCATCCCCCACTCCCCTCACCTCTGGCAATTTTGCTTGTCTCTATCTTTAAAGATATAAAATTTCACAGTGTGAGAGTAGAACAAGTTATTTTTAAAGAACCTGTGTTTCCTCTGCTTCTAGCTGGTTAGCCTGCTAGACCCAAGAATATTCTGCACCAACTACTCTGCTCCTGATGGCTTTTTATTTTGGGTCTCCTCTTCTGGTCTCCCAAAGTCTTCTCTGAGGTCAACCAAAGCCTGAATGGGCTTCAACTATGGTTCTCCATCTCTGTTTCCTGGTTCCAGTCAGAGGTGTTCTAATGGATGGGTGCTCAGCTGCCAGACCTCTCGTAGGCTCTGCAGAGGTAGAGAGTAATAAGAATTGGTCTCTGTCCTCCAAGCCCACAGGAGATCAAAGTAGGAAGCCTTTTCCATGCATGGCAGATTCTCTAGGATGGTTCCTGAGGTTAATAAGGAGACAGAGAGCAGAGACCTGTGACAATAAGGACTTTAAGAAAAGGCATCAGTTTGGCACCAGGCCAGCTTGGGCTCCAATCCCAGATCCACCTTTGGCTAGCTGTGTGACCTTGGTCAAGAAATCATTCAATCTCTGGGTCTCAGTTTCCTCACCTGTAAGAGAGGAATAATAGTAATTTCTTCCTCAGATATTGCTGTAAAACCCAAATGATGAAATCACAATAGGAGTGCACCATGAACTGAAAAACATTCTGCAAATGGGAATTAAGATACAGAATTGAGATAAATTGCAGAAAACAAACAACTGAGAAAATCTTAACCTTTGAAAAATCCATGGCATTTGCATTTTATCCCAAAGCAATTGTCACATCATCTTTTCTCTTTCAATGCAAATCTTTTAAAAATTATTATCACACCCTGTTCATGTGATTTCCAAGCATGGAAAAGCTTACTTTTAATAAGAACCATCTTATTAGTTTTTAGATTAAGAGGCAGGAGAATGTTGATGTGTGATGGAAACACTCCCCACATCTGCAGACATAATTTGCTCCTCCCATTTATGGCTTCAGCTGTGGTTATTCAAATCTAAGTCTATGTTAGAAGAGTCAGTGAGACTCCCCCCTCCAAAAAAAAAAAAAAAAAACCAGAAAACATTTTAAACATATCCCATTTAACCAATTGTAAGAGCCCATGATAAAATGTTCATCCTTGGAAGGAGGACCCTTGTGGGTAATTAGTTAAAATAAGGGAAAATAGTAATGCAATTTGTACAAAGAATCTAGTGTGGTAAACCCTTACTTGATTTTGGAGACAGAATTAGATGGTTTTTGCCCAATGTGTTATTGTGTCAACAAACTGAATTTGAGTAAACCCCAACAGATGGGCCAAATGCATATTTTGCTTTGAATTTTTTGTTTCAGTTTTATTTTTTTAAAAAAAGAAAAAAATTTTCTGATCAGATTCTGTAGTTGGATTTGATTTCAGAGAGCTCTTCATCACATATTTTTATTGTTTACATTGTATTAACAAATATAAATTTTTGTTCATTTTTGACACAAATGCCAAAAAAATCATTTTATCCAAATTGCTCATTTGCTCCACTCTAAACCCTCTTATGAAGAAAATAGAACAAATCAAATTCAAGGAGAGAAAGTGAGGATTCATATTGCTCATCAGTGGGGAAAACAGAAATGTTCATGGTAACACCCTTGTAAACTGAAGACAGTCTTGGGTTAGTGAAGGAAAGAAGTCTATTCTGTTTTGTTCTAATATTAACTCATGTGTTGTTTGATGAATTGATGTGTTTTAATATGAGCTTGATTTGGAGGCAGAAATAAGACATCACATAGGAAAACCAGGGAATGACTGCCCAAATTTTTGGACCAGGTGGGAACAGGGATGGTGATTCCTTAGGCCTTGAGTATACAGTTCAGAGTTAGTCAAAGGAACATGGACTAACCTTGTCTAATGAGAAGTGTTGGGGAAAGTTGGGGCTTTCAAATGTATAGACAGAGAACAAGAATGAACTTAATATCCTCTTCAGTTCCAAAAATTTGCCTGACACACTATCTTCCACAAAGGTGCTCTAACCTGTCAACTTCTTAATTTTTGTGAAGATATGGGAAGGGCCAGCTGAAGGTAGGGGGGCTGAGGGAGACACCTTGATAATGGCTACCATGAACTGGATACTTACTATGTGCTAAACGTGTTTATAAAGCACTTTTTAAAAATTTTTTATTGTTATGTTAATCACCATATATTACATCATTAGTTTTTGATGTAGTTTGTTCCATGATTCATTTTTGTGCATAACACCCAGTGCTCCATGCAGAACGTGCCCTCTTTAATACCCATCACCAGGCTAACCCATCCCCCCATCCCCCTCCCCTCTAGAACCCTCAGTTTGTTTTTCAGAGTCCATTGTCTCTCATGGTTCGTCTCCCCCTCCGACTTACTCCCCTTCATTCTTCCCCTCCTACTAACTTCTTTTTTTTTTCTTAACATATATTGCATTATTTGTTTCAGAAGTACAGATCTGTGATTCAACAGTCTTGCACAATTCACAGCGCTCACCATAGCACATAACCTCCCCAATGTCTATCACCCAGCCACCCCCACCCTCCCACCCCCCACCACTCCAGCAACCCCCCGTTTGTTTCCTGCGATTAAGAATTCCTCATATCAGTGAGGTCATATGATACATGTCTTTCTCTAATTGACTTATTCCAGTCAGCATAACACCCTCCAGTTCCATCCACGTCATTGCTAATGGCAAGATCTCATTCCTTATGATAGCTGCATAATATTCCATTGTGTATATATACCACATCTTCTTTATCCATTCATCTGTCGATGGACATCTTGGCTCTTTCCACAGTTTGGCTATTGTGGACACGACACTGGTGCTGTAAACATTGGGGTGCACATATCCCTTTGGATCCCTACATTTGTATCTTTGTGGTAAATACCTAGTAGGGCAATTGCCGGATCATATGGTAGCTCTATTTTCAACTGTTTGAGAAACCTCCATACTGTTTTCCAGGGGGGTTGCACCAGCTTGCATTCCCACCAACAGTGTAGGAGGGTTCCCCTTTCTCCACATCCCCGCCAACATCTGACGTTTCCTGACTTGTTAATTTTAGCCATTCTGACTGGTGTGAGGTGGTATCTCATTGAGGTTTTGATTTGGATTTCCCTGATGCCGAGCGATGTTGAGCACTTTTTCATGTGTCTCTTGGCCATTTGGATGACTTCTTTGGAAAAATGTCTGTTCATGTCTTCTACCCATTTCTTGACTGGATCATTTGTTCTTTGGGTGTTGATTTTGATAAGTTCTTTATAGATTTTTGATACTAGCCCTTTATCTGATATGTCATTTGCAAATATCTTCTCTCAATCTGTCAGTTGTCTTTTGGTTTCGTGGACTGTTTCTTTTGCTGTGCAAAAGCTTTTTATCTTGATGAAATCCCAATAGTTCATTTTTGCCCTTGCTTCCCTTGCGTTTGGCGATGTTTCTAGGAAGAAGTTGCTGCGGCTGAGGTCGAAGAGGTTGCTGCCTGTGTTCTCCTTTAGGATTTTGATGGACTCCTGTCTCATGTTTAGGTCTTTCAACTATTTGGAGTCTATTTTTCTGTGTGGTGTAAGGAAATGGTCCAGTTTCATTCTTCTGCATGTGGTTGTCCAGTTTTCCCAACACCATTCGTTGAAGAGACTGTCTTTTTTCCACTGGACATTCTTTCCTGCTTTGTCAAAGATTAGTTGCCCATAGAGTTCAGGGTCCATTTTTGGGCTCTCTATTCTGTTCCATTGATCTATGTGTCTGTTTTTGTGCCAGTACCATACTGTCTTGATGATGACAGCTTTGTAATAGAGCTGGAAGTCCGGAATTGTGATGCCGCCAGCTTTGCTTTTCTTTTTCAATATTCCTCTGGCTATTCGGGGTCTCTTCTGGTTCCATACAAATTTTAGGATTATTTGTTCCATTTCTTTGAAAAAAGTGGATGGTATTTTGATGGGGATTGCATTGAATGTGTAGATTGCTCTAGGTAGCATTGACATCTTCACCTTGTTTGTTCTTCCAATCCATGAGCATGGAACGTTTTTCCATTTCTTTTGTCTTCTTCAATTTCTTTCATGAGTATTTTATAGTTTTCTGCGTACAGATCCTTTGCCTCTTTGGTTAGATTTATTCCTAGGTATCTTACGGTTTTGGGTGCAATTGGAAATGGGATCGACTCCTTGATTTGTCTCTCTTCTGTCTTGTTGTTGGTGTATAGGAATGCCACTGATTTCTGTGCATTGATTTTATATCCTGCCACTTTACTGAATTCCTGTATGAGTTCTAGGAATTTTGGGGTGGAGTCTTTTGGGTTTTCCACATACAGTATCATATCATCTGCAAAGAGTGGGAGTTTGACTTCCTCCTTGCTGATTTGGATGCCTTTGATTTCTTTTTGTTTTCTGACTGCTGTGCCTAGGACTTCTAATACTATGTCGAATAGCAGTGGTGAGAGTGGACATCCCTGCCGCGTTCCTGACCTTAGGAGAACAGCTCTCAGCTTTTCCCCATTGAGAATGATATTCGCTGTAGGTTTTTCGTAGATGGCTTTTATGATTTTGAGGTAAGTACCCTCTATCCCTATACTCTGAAGAGTTTTGATCAAGAAAGGATGCTGTACTTTGTTAAATGCTTTTTCTGCATCTATTGAGAGGATCATATGATTCTTGTTCTTTCTTTTGTTAATGTATTGTATCACGTTGATTGATTTGCGGATGTTGAACCAACCTTGCAGCCCAGGGATAAATCCCACTTGGTCATGGTGAATAATGCTTTTAATGTACTGTTGAATCCTATTGGCTAGTATTTTGGTGAGAATTTTTGCAGCCATGTTCATCAAGGATATTGGTCTGTAATTCTCCTTTTTGAAAGGTCTTTGTCTGGTTTTGGGATCAAGGTAATGGTGGCCTCATAAAATGAGTTTGGAAGTTTTCCTTCCATTTCTATTTTTTGGAA
The DNA here is from genome assembly GCF_003265705.2 of Callorhinus ursinus. Lineage (NCBI taxonomy): Eukaryota > Metazoa > Chordata > Mammalia > Carnivora > Otariidae > Callorhinus > Callorhinus ursinus. Next base: position 10,923,781 of record NW_027397066.1, on the reverse strand, counting down.
CAGTTTCAGGAGAACAGGTATTAATTCTTCTTGAAATGTTGGATAGAATTCCCCTGGGAAGCCATCTGGCCCTGGGCTTTTGTTTGTTGGGAGATTTTTGGTGACTGCTTCAATTTCCTTCATGGTTATAGGTCAGTTCAGGTTTTCTATTTCTTCCTGGTTCAATTTTGGTAGTTGATACATTTCTAGGAATGCACCCATTTCTTCCAGGTTATCTAATTTGCTGGCATAGAGTTGCTCATAATATGATCTTATAATTGTATTTCTTTGGTGTTGGTTGTGATCTCTCCTCTTTCTTTCATGATTTTGTTGATTTGGGTCATTTCTCTTTTCTTTTTGATCAGTCTGGCCAGGGGTTTATCAATCTTGTTAAGTCTTCCAAAGAACCAGCTCCTGGTTTCGTTGATCTGTTCTACTGTTCTTTTGGTTTCTAGTTCATTGATTTCTGCTCTGATCTTTATTATTTCTCTTCTCCTGCTGGGTTTAGGCTTTATTTGCTGTTTTTTCTCTAGCTCCTTTAGGTGTAGGGTTAGGTTGTGTATTTGAGACCTTTCTTGTTTCTTGAGAAAGGCTTGTATTGCTATATACTTTCCTCTCAGGACCTACTTTGCTGTATCCCAAAGATTTTGAACAGTTGTGTTTTCATTTTCATTGGTTTCCATGAATGTTTTAAATTCTTCTTTAATTTCCTGGTTGACCCATTCATTCTTTAGTAGGATGCTCTTTAGCCTCCATGTATTTGAGTTCTTTCCGACTTTCCTCTTGTGATTGAGTTCTGGTTTCAAAGCATTGTGGTCTGAAAATATGCAGGGAATAATCTCAATCTTTTGGTACTGGTTAAGACCTGATTTGTGACCTAGGATGTGATCAATTCTGGAGAATGTTCCATGGGCACTAGAGAAGAATGTGTATTCCATTGCCTTGGGATGGAATATTCTGAATATGTCTGTGAAGTCCATTTGGTCCAGTGTGTCATTTAAAGTCTTTATTTCCTTGTTGATCTTTTGCTTAGATGATCTGTCCATTTCAGTGAGGGGTATGTCAAAGTCCCCCACTATTATTGTATTGTTGTCAATGTGTTTCTTTGCTTTTGTTATTAATTACCTTATATAATTGGCTGTTCCCATGTTAGGGGCATAGATATTTACAATTGTTAGATCTTCTTGTTGGATAGACCCTTTAAGTAAGGTATAGTGTCCTTCATCTCTTATTACAGTCTTTGTTTTAAAATCTAATTTGTCTGATAAAAGGATTTCCACCCCAGCTTTCTTTTGGTGTCCATTAGCCTGGTAAATGGTTTTCCACCCCCTCACTTTCAATGTGGGGTTGTCTTTGGGTCTAAAATGAGTCTGTTGCAGACAGCATATCGATGGGTCTTGCTTTTTAATCCCATCTGATAGCCTGTGTCTTTTGACTGGGGCATTTAGCCCATTTACATTCAGGGTAACTATTGAAATGTATGAATTTAGTGCCATTGTATTGCCTGTAAGGTGACTATTACTGTATATTGTCTGTGTTCCTTTCTGGTCTATGCTGCTTTTAGGCTCTCTGCTTAGAGGACCCCTTTCAATATTTCTCGTAGGGCTGGTTTCATGTTTGCAAATTCCTTTAGTTTTTGTTTGTCCTGGAAGCTTTTTATCTCTCCTTCTATTTTCAATGATAGCTTAGCTGGATATAGTATTCTTGGCTGCATATTTTTCTCGTTTAGTGCCCTGAAGATATCATGCCAGTCCTTTCTGGCCTGCCAGGTCTCTGTGGATAGGTCTGTTGCCAATCTAATGTTTCTACCATTGTAGGTTACATATCTCTTCTCCCGAGCCGCTTTCAGGATTTTCTCTTTGTCTCTGAGACTTGTAAGTTTTACTATTAGATGTCGGGGTGTTTACCTATTTTTGATTTTGAGAGGGGTTCCCTCTGCCTCCTGGATTTTGATGCCTGTTTCCTTCCCCACATTAGGGAAGTTCTCTGCTATAATTTGCTCCAATATGCCTTCTGGCCCTCTCTCTCTTTCTTCTTCTTCTGGGATCCCAATTATTCTAATGTTGTTTCGTCTTATCGTATCGCTTATCTCTCGAATTCTGCCCTCGTGATCCTGTAGTTGTTTCTCTCTTTTTTTCTCAGCCTCTTTATTTTCCATCATTTGGTCTTCTATATCGCTGATTCTGTCTTCTGCCTCATTTTCCTAGGAGTTAGTGCCCCCATTTTTGATTGCACCTTATTAATAGCCTTTTTGATTTCAACTTGGTTAGATTTTAGTTCTTTTGTTTCTCCAGAAAGGGTTTCTCTAATAACTTCCATGCTTTTTTCAAGCCCAGCTAGTATCTTTAAAGTCATGATTCTGAACTCTAGGCCCGACATTGTACTAATGTCCGTATTGAGTAGGTCCCTGGCAGATGGTACCACCTCTTGTTCTTTTTGCTGAGGTGATTTTTTTCGTCTTGTCATTTTGTCCAGAGGAGAATAGATGAATGAGAGGACAAAATGCTAACAGGTTAACAACGTCCCCAGCAAGTATACTCTATACAAATCAGAGAAGACCTGAAACTGGGGGAAAAGAAAGGGAAAGGAAGAAAAAAGAAAGAGAAGAAAAAAAAAAGAAAAAGATAAAAACAAACAAAAACAGAACAAAACAAAAAAGCACAATATGATCAAATATGATCAGGCTAGTGCCTAGATCAGTGTCACACACTAGATTTTGGGTGTATTTTGGTCTGTTAGAAGAAAGTGCCTCCTAAAATTTTAAAGGAGGAAAGACTTATATATGTACAAAATAAGGGTTGATACAATGAAGGGATGGAAGATGATTGTAAAGATGAAAATTATAAAAGATTTTATAAAAGGAATTGATAGATAAGAAGTTGTTTGAAAAAAGAAAGAAGATTAAAAAAGAAAAAAAAGAAGAAAAAAGGGAAAGAATGTGATCAGGCAGGAGCCTAGAACAAAGCCACACACTAGTGATTTAGGGTATATTTTGATCTGTTAGAAGAAACTGTATCTCAAAAATTTTTTTAAAGATTTTATTTATTTATTTGAGAGAGAGAGAATGAGAGACAGAGAG
>NW_027397066.1:10909504-10920323 GCF_003265705.2 Callorhinus ursinus | reverse complement strand
GGCCCCGCTCCTCAGTGCGCCCCCAGAGAAAAGCAGTCAATCACTCCCGTCTCCCTGGTCTCCGGCCGCACTCCGTGCTCACCCGGCCTGTGACCAAGCGTTTCTATCTCTGGCACCCGACCTCGTGTGGAGTCTCCAAACCCAGCAGATCCCTGCGGTGCGCTCCTGCGCCGCTCCTCCCCGGGAAGGAAGGGGAGTTTCCCCGGCTCTGCTGCTTGTTGGGTCCCTGCTGCAGGAGTAGTGGCCCGACTGTCACCGATCACAGTTTATGGCAAACCCGAGCTGAGAGCCCGCGCCTCGGCTCCGTCTCTGCAGCCAGCTTCCCTGCTCTGGTACCTGGGAGCTCTGCCACACTCTGGCACCCCCGGTCTTTCTGTGACCCCGAGGGTCCTGAGACCACACTGTCCTACGAGGTTTCCACCTCCCGCTTAGCCACTGGAACGACGTCCCTCAGCGGAACCGACTTCTAAAAGTTCCGATTTTGTGCTCCGCGGCTCTAGCACTTGCCAGAAGCGGCAGATGGAGGCCCCTCCCCTGCCGTCTATCCTCCCGAATATCGCCTCAGATTCACTTCTCCGCACGTCCTACCTTCCAATAAGTGGTCGTTTCTCTGTTCAAAGAGTTGTTGCTACTCTCCTCTTCGATCTTCTGTTGAGTTCGTAGGTGTTCAGAATGGTTTGATCCCTATTCCGCTGAATTCCTGAGACCAGACGAAATCTAGGTCTCCTACTCCTCTGCCATCTTGCTCCGTCCCCTATAAAGCACTTTAAGAGCATATTTTACTTACTCCTCAAAATTATCTTATTTGACTTGTACTAGGAGGAAGGTAGTCTTGTGTCTCAATTTTAATGACTAGAAAATACAGATCAGGGAGGTCAGGCACGTTGTGTAAGTCACAGAGGTAGTCAGCATCAGCATTTAATATTTGGGTTTCCTGGCTCCAGAGGCCCAGCTTTCAGTTGATAGTTTCTATGTCCTGCTAGTGGTTTAAGTCTACTTTGCCTCACTATGGAAAGAATTTAAGATTCTGCTCTACTATCTTTTATGTAAATTACTTTTTTATATACATGCATAGCTTATGTCATGAACATTTTAATTTTCCAAAGTCTGGTATCTTCCACTTGGGTCTTTTTCTACTGGCTATCAAAGACTTTCCAAAGATATAAAATTAATTTTCCTTTCCAGATCTCCCATTTGCATTTTGCTTATTCAGCTACTCTTCTGCAAGATCTCAGCATTATTAAAGAATATTTTGTTCTCCTCTATATAACTGCAAGTGTCAATGTTTTTAGAAAGCAAGATTACTGTATTTATCTCATATTAAGCTATCATTTCTTAGTATCCCAACACCAAATCCATCCTTCTGTACTCTTTTTTTAAATTCTGGGACTGGAAACATACAAACTATATTTCTTTTTTATTACCTAGCACCTATTTCACTAATTTATAACACTTTTTTTTTCCTGGTGAAGTACCTAGTGTGGCTTCTGTTTTTCTGATTGGACCCTGGCTGATGCCTTTCTGAGACTCATTTGTCCCATTGTCTTTTCCAGTGCTTGTAATAAAGTTTTGGAATGCTCTTAGAGGGTGTCAATCAAAATTCTGACCAGAAGGAGAGGCGATCTCTGAGGACTAGATGTCCACTCATGGACAACTTCTAGTAGAGAAAGTTTCCAGAGCAGTGTGTTTTGGAAAATTATGAAGTTATATGGGATTTTATGTGAGAAAAGTTTACTCAGTGGTATCTGCTGGTGGCATTGTCAGGCAGAAACTGTACATGTCAATCTGGAGCACAGATTCCTTATATAAACTTAGAAGAATGAATTCTTTCATTTTGATTCTTGTTGTTGGTTAATTGTACATGTAATAACATCTTTGAGGTTTAGTTTACCAACCAATGAGATGAGGCCAGGCATATGTGCCCTCATTGCTGCCAATTTAAAGGGATTTCTGAGGAATATATCATCCATCCATTTAATTTATGTGTCTATTGTTTTATCCACCCATCCATCTTTCCACTTATCCACTTGTTCACTTATTCTTTCATTTTATTTACTTCATTTATTTAGTTTTCTGAGATCCTCATCTCTTCTGAACACTTTATTAGACTAGGAGATAAAACGTGAGAAAAAAAATGGGCTTCCATTTTCTCCATTCTCTTTTTGGTTGAATTAAGTCTGGAAGCTAAAAGGAGGAAATCTGATAAAATTGAGTAGATGGAAGGTCTTTCAGAGGGAGAAAAGTTGATGGAAAAATTTAAAGTTGCTGCTAGATGAAAGGATATGGAAGGGTCAGGAACATGAAATAGTTTTTTTGAGCTGGGAAGTGCTGAGAAATGAGAAGGTGAGGGTGAAGCAGACAGATGGCTATAGGACCTTTTGAAGGAAAGGGAGAAATATATCAATATATTTGTGTGAGTATGTGTGTGTGTGTTATTTTTAAAGCCTATTCCAGAATCCATGATGAAAATGGAGATTACTAATGTTCAACAATAGCTACTATCTAGCAAAGATATTACAGAGTATTACTCACATTCAATACTAAATATAAATCTGGGCAAAATTGTTACTTTCCTGGTCAAGAGACCCCAACCCCCACTCATTCCCACTAACCACCTATAATTAGGGTTATAGACTTTATCCACCAAGTAACTGGAAGTCTTTGGATGGTGTAAGTAACAGAGACATGATCAGATTTGTAATCCGGTTGCAGTATAGACAATTTGTCAGAGAGAACACTGTGAAAGCAAGTGGACCTGTGAGGACCTGTTTTGGTAATGACTTAGTCTGGGGTCTCTTCGCTGGAGAGGAAAGAAATGCAACTAGATGTGCTCCTCTGGGGAGATCTTGGGCTGGAGATATAGATGTATATAGATAGATACATGGATTGCTGAATGGTCAGTAAAGTAAGACAGAAAATATTTACTAATTTCAAAATGCATTCATGTGTGGTGATGTATGACATAGAAGGACAGGGTAATGAATAGGACACAGTGAAAGTAGACAGTATTTCAAGTCTTTAGATATGAAGAGGTAGAGAGAATGGTACCTTGAAGAGGATAAGGAGCAATGGACAGTTTTGTTTCAATTGAGCAAACTTGAGAATGTTTACCTCTTGACGGGGGTATATACGTAGAAGACTGAAAAGTATGTTAGAGAAGGGGAGGGATAATTGATGAGCTCAGTCCCTAAGGAAGTTGAAGATAATGAGGTTGAACTTCAGATGGAAGAAGAGACACCAGTTCCACTGTTATAGAAAGGGAGAAGAATGTACAAGTAAAACGGGTTAATTTCCTGGTGTTTGGTTTCTTGATTTGTTTTTGTTGCTTATATTGTCTTCATGAGATAGGAGGTGAGGTAATCTGCTTGGAAAAGGGAAGGAGTTGGAGGGCTAGTCTGTTGAAAATGGTGGGCCAAAAATAGGTTAGGTTGACCTTCATAAAATGTGCATGTGTACACGAAAGACAAAGGTAAAGACTCTAAAGGAAACCTCAGTAAAGACATACTTCTGAGCCTAAGGACTTTTCCTTATGAAGCATTTACTAAGACTTTTTACTCTGCCTTCTTTCCTTCCCGTTAGCCAATTAGTAATATTAAAACCCTCATCACTTAAGAAAAAAATACATTTTTAGAATTTTAAATAGACTCTATTCCCCTCTAGTGAACACAATATTAACTGATGTATTATGTCAGAGAATTGGAAAGTCAATACTAGGCCTTTTTATTACTATTGGTAACTGCTCAGAGAAAGCTAAATTTACCCCATTTATAGGACTGAAAAATACTAATGTAACTATTTTTGTCTATTTTTGACTATTGCTGTGACTTGCCCTTTGCTTTGAAAAAAAAAAAGCCAGGAAATAAATATGTACACACACACACACACACACACACACACACACACACACACACACGAAAAAGCCTGATCTTACATATTTTTATTGATATATCAATTTACCCATTCATCCATCATTTAATGGATGGATTAAGCTTCTCTCTGTAACAGGGACTTGCCAGACACTAAAAAGGCAGCATATATCAGCCATAGTCCCTGTTTCAAGAGCTATCAATCTAATTGGGGAAAACAGACTAAGTAGAGAAACATTACAATACGATGTGCTATGTGTTGCATATACAGCAACCCCACATTCAGTGTTCTTTGGGCAAAGAGTTTGCAGTGCCTCACTGAGCACATTACAGAATGCTTCATTGGGTCTGGGGTGATGAGTAAATAGGCATTCCCTGGCTCCAGCTCTGCTTCATTCCCTTATAATAGAGCAAGCACATGAGAAGCTGTGTTCACAGATGTCTGCTGTAGGGACCCAGTATCATAGTAGGCAGCAGCAACCACCCAGGTTGGAAGCTAGAAGATAGACAGATGGGAATTTCAAGATGTTCAGGAGTAATCTGAAAGGACAATAACAGTCACCATTTATTGAGAATTAACCTTATGACAAACAGCATGATGAAATATTTTAGGTGCATTATTATTTTTTCATAACAATAATCTCAAAAAAGGAGAAACTTGTTAGCACTGTTCAGATGAAGATGCATTTATCATACATTTTCCAAGGTTGAGAGGGTAACAACAAGTTGTGTCTGGGTTAAAACCTAGGAAGGGAAAAATGAAGGGGGGAAAATCAGAGGGGGAGACAAACCATGAGAGACTATGGACTCCGAGAATCAAACTGAGGGTTTTGGGGGGGGAAATGGGGGGAGGAGGTAACGAGGTAATGGGTATTAAGCAGGGCACATACTGCATGGAGCACTGGGTGTTATCTGAAAACGATGAATCATGGATCACTACATCAAAAACTAATGATGTATTGTATGGTGACTAACATAACATAAAACAAAACAAAACAAAACAAAACAAAACAAAACAAAACAAAACAATAAAAACCCCTAGGGATCTGACCACAGCACCTGTTGGCTTCTCCATGAGGCTGCACATGCCTTCATGCTTGGTCTTTTGTGTGAGTTATGGATGACAACTTGGTCAAAAACAAACTGAGTGAGCATCACTACAGTTTGATCAACATGAAGATTTGGTTGAAATTAAAGTTGCAATATTGGTAGTTTTCAGGTCCTATGGAATATATTAAAAATAATAATGCTTTCTTAATAAGTTTGTCTTTTTTTCAGAATTTTTAGTATTTTTCTACTCTATTTCTTTTTCAATTCTAAAATATTTTCAGCCAATGATTGAGTCTCCATTCATTCTCTCATCCATTAATATGGTGAAAGAACCTAATGTCCAATAGCAAGAGATTAGTTGGAACACCACAAATAACCTGCAATAGAATACTTTTAATGCTCTTATTATTGCATCTTTTATTACATTTTTCTTATTTTTTTCTTATTAAAAAGTAGCAGAAGCTCATTAAAGAAAAATCAAAAAGAGCATTAGTAATCTCCCTCACTTCAACATCCACTGTTAAAACAAGCCATCATGTGCAGCTAAGATCTTCCCAGATTTCTCTGTATATTATTTTACTATAACGAGATTTAATATAAATACTCTCTTGTTATATTCCACAATTTGTGTCAGCCCTCTAAATTATTCTTTGACATTTAAGTTATTCCCACTGCTCACTACCAGAAACTACACAGAACAGAAATAATTGGCAAAACATGATTTAGAAATGGACTAGCAGAAAAATAAAACTCACCCGGAGCATAATGAGAAAGGGGCATTTTTAATGACCAATAACCTTGTAGTATTCCAATATTACCAATTATGTATTAGAAAAGCCAATTACTAGGGATATTTTCAAAATAACCTTCCTTTCCACTAAATGACTGCAGCAGGGGAGTGACATGGACCATCTGCAGCCACCTACCATCTCCTTCCAGGGAAGATGAAGGCTGTGACCATGGTCCACTTCAGCTTTCCAACAATCCTGGTATAAACAAAGATGCTTTTGGGTGGTGTTTCTATCTCAGGGTCCATCCTGACTCCTTCATCCCACATCCAATCTATCATCAAATCCTTTCTGCTTTATGTTCAACTTGTCCATGACCTGCTCACTTCTCAACACACATGTATACTTATCATTCTAGCACAAGCCACTATCATCTCTCTTAGTCTCCTTGCATCCACCTTGCTTCCTTAGAGTCTGTTCCTCACACATAGACCAAAGGGATTCTATTAAACTCTAGGTCAGATATCTCATTCCTCTGCTCAAATGGCCTTTCATCTCATTGAGAGCAAATAATAAAGTACTCACATGCCATGTGGTACCCCACAATTTCTGCTCTTGACCTGTTTCGTCTCTGACCTCATCTCCTAATACCATGCTCCCCATTTCCTCTATTCCACTGGACTCCTGGCTCTTCCTCAAACACACAAAGACATTCTCCTGCCTTAGAACATTTGTGTTTGCTTTAACACATTCCTGGAGGGCTCCCCTATACATCCACATGGCTTGGAACCTCAAGTCTCTAACTGTCACCTCTACACTGAAGGCTTCCTCCCAATGACTCTGTTCACTTGCAGCCTTTTCCAACTCCCCATTCCTTTCTCTGTCCATTTTTCTTGTAGCGCTTACTAGGTAGCATCTTTCACATTGTATGTTAAATTGATTGATTGATTGATTGATTTGGCTCGTCTTCCCCAAGCAGAATGAAAGCTTTATGAGGACAAGAATTTCTGTTGTTTAGTTCATTGCTATAGTCCCAGTCACATAGAGTTGGTATCAACACACCTTTGTTGAACAAGTAGCCTTCTTCCTTACCTCCAGCTCTATAAGGCCCCTTCCACTGTTATGACCCATCTTATTATCTGTTGAGGTCCAAGGGAGTGGTGATGGAGAGAACTGGTTCAGGTTACCAGGATCCAGTAGGAAGGAGGATGGAGATAAATCCCATGTGAAGATTTTTAGCTAATCTGCTTTCCCTGGGGAGATAGACATTTTTGTCACCAAGATCTAAACCTTGTCTCAGCAGCATTGACCCATGTCTTCTTGTGTCCTTTACCAAAAGAGGGAAAGGATTGTTACATGTTCCTAATGGAATATTATGCTTCTGTTAAAAAGGTTTACCAGAAAGAAGTAACAGGGGCGTTATATGCAAACAATGAATCATGGAACACTACATCAAAAACTAATGATGTAATGTATGGTGATTAACATGACATAATTAAAAAAAAGAAAGAAGTAACAGGGTTATGAAATTTAAAAATATAAATAAACAATAGTTAAGAACTCTTGCTCTGGATCAGGATAATAGAGTTTGAATCCTTTTAGCTATTGGAACTCCAGCATGTTTCTTAACTTCTTTCAGGCCTGCAAATGCTGATTACAATAAGACTTACCCAATAGAAAGGCTGGGTGATAAAATGAAATATGCCTGGAAAGTGCATAATACATAACACTCAATGTTCAACAGTTATAAGCTATTGTCATCATCACTATAATTGTGCTAAGTGAAAAAAGGAGGGCACCAAACTGTATGCATATATCATGAAGTGACAACATGGAGACTTCATTAGCACAAGGATTTGCAATTCTTTCTTTGGAGCTGGGGAACTCTCAGCCATTCACTGCTTCACACTACCTCAACCAACCAGTTTCCTGTTTTAATGTCTGCCACTTGTACACACCAACCAATTCCAGTATCATTCAGTTTTTTTTTAATTGTAAGTGACAGACACTCAAACTTAATAAAAAAAGGGGATTTATTGGTTCATAAAAACTTGGAAATATACTGGGTAGAGCTAGTCTTAAGAAAACTTAGGCTGAGGCATCCAAATGGAATGAAGCTTTCAGGATTCTCTCCCTCTTTCTCTCTCTCCTTCTCTCCTAGCTCTGTTTGTTTCAGCTTTGTTTTATTTTTCAGACAGACTTCCCGCCACATGAAGGCAAGAGTCCATGGCCAACCTGATGCAGTGCTCTCATGTTTCAGAGTAAGGGCACCCTTCCTGACAGCTCTAGCAAAAGTCCCAGAGAGGTCTTCTCTTGGCTGGGCTTGGTTCACATGGCCATGCTTGTACAAAACACTGTGGTTTGGGTAAAGATCACTTGGAGACTGGTAGAACAGTGTGAGGCCTGTTGAACAACAGTGATATTTTGTTGTTGTTATATAAAGGGAGGGTTTGGTTTCTCCAAAGAGCTGTTGAGTAGACATAGAGAAAAAATTGGAAGGAAATTCTTCATAATATTAATAGTGATTAGCATGTGGAATTCATGAAGGATGATTTATCTTTATTTTTACTTTAAAAATGGTTCAAATATTTTTTAGTCATGATCCATTCTTTTTATAATTAAAAAGAAAAAGGAAAAATAAAAGGTCCTTGATTGCTGAGTGGGTTGGCGAGCTCGTCAGAGGGAGTGCCAGTAGGTACCTGTAACCCAAGGACTCTCCCTGGCCCAGCCTCAGATCCAACTGCACACAGACTCTGGACTTTTCAGCAGTCTATCTCTCACCTGGAGCAAAGTCTGTCATGTATATGCAATATGTCATTCCATATCTGATGCTCCAGTTTATAGGGAAATCACCTAGTCATGTTTAAACTTCTAGGAATTGATGGTCCTGTAGAAAGTATTCTAGACCACCAGCCAGGAGACCTGGGTGTCTGTTCCAGCTCTGTCCCTTACAGCTGTGTCAAGTGTCAGATATTTCTGGGCTACAGGTCTCCCATCTATAATCAGAAAGTTTATTTTCAGCTTTAATAATCTGTGATTATTATTTCCGTTTACTGATGGAGTAACTAATTACTTCATTATAGGATTTCTCAAGACTAGTTACCTCCTGTTTGGTTCAATTAGCAAAACACCAATGTGCTTGTCATTCATTTTGATGGTTGGGCTGCCAGGAGAAAAGCGCAATGGGGGAATATTTCAGGATCTTAAGCAGATTTTGTATTTATTATTCCAAGGTAGTATATGTAGGAGCAGAGCTTGTTCTGCATTTTTCTAACTTCTTGCTCAGAAAATGCTTACTCCCCATTATTTTCTTCTATTCTAGAGATGTCCCAGGACTCTTTCACATTTTTCCTTTAGTTTAGAGCCAGAGAAGAGAAACCAGCACTGGTAGATACTGGCTAGAATTGAGGCTCTGCTTTTTTCCGTGAATGTAGAATATCAGACACAAGGTGAACCTCAAAGATAATTCAAAACAACTTTCTTGGGTTTAGAGGAAACACTATCTTAATACATATTCTACAGAAAGAGCATATGTTTCAGAGTTAAATAGAGTGTGGTTTGCATTTTTGCTCTTTCACTTACAAATGTGTGATCTTTGGAGAATTTCTTAATTTTTCTGAGTTGTATTTTTATTATTTTTTTAACTTTGTAATGGGAACGATGATACCCACCTTCTGGCCTGTGTAGATGTAGGTAGAATAATGACTCCCTCACGTCCCCACCCCCAAATATATTCACATCCTAATTCCCAGAACCTGTGAACCTATTACTTTACATGGCCAAAGACACTTTGCAAATGGGATTAAGGTAGTGATTTTGAGATAGGAGATTATCCTGGATTATCCAGGTGGACTTGATGTCCTCACAAGAACCTTTGTGAGTGAAAAAGGGAGCCCCAAGAGTCAGATAAAGGGATATGACAAAGAGACAGGCAGTTGGAGTGATGCCGCTGGGGTGGGGTGGTGTAGGGGCTAGAGACAAGGAAGGAGGGCAGCCTCCCAAAGCCAAAAAGGCAAGGAATGGATTCTCTCCCAGAGCCTGCTGACCCATTTTAGACTTCTGACCTCCAGAACCAAAAGATAATAAATTTGTGTTGTTTTAAGTCACCATATTTGTGATAATCTGTTACACCAACAATGAGAAAAAAAGACAGTGGAGACTGTCCCCCACTATGTGTGCAAATGGCCGGGAGCAACAACACACGGGGCCGGGCGGGCACACAGAGGGCATGTGTTTGGCCGCAGTTACGGTCACTGTTCTTTTCCCCATTATGCCTTCCTCATCTTTTCCTCTTTCCTCCTGCTCCCTTCTCCCTTCCTATTGCATTAAAAATAACAGGAACAGAGGAAAAAGACCTAGCACTCAGAAAAGACCGCCTATGTGTCAAGCGCCATCCTTGGTGGTTTCACATGCAGAGCCTAATTCAGTATTCCAAACAACCCTTGGAGTGAGGTTTATTGTTTCTCTTTTACAAATGAAGAAACCAAGATGTACTGATGTTAAGTGAGTTGCTTCCAGAGGCCCGGAGAGTTAGTGATAGTCCTGAGGCTGATTATCCCACGCCTCGCTCATCATTAACAACTTCATCTCCACTTGAGACCAAGAGCTAGTGACCTGCATCCTGTGTGTCCTGGATGGCCAGAGCTGGACTGGGAATGGAACTGCATCACCATGGCAACAGCATTACCTGCCTGGGTCGCGGCATGGTACCATGTCGGGCCAGGATGGCAGACATCAGGGAGAGGCGCCGTGCCCCAGGAAGGTGCTACCATCTGTCTGAGGACCTCCCTCTTCTCAGGACAGCAAATAGCTTATCATACCCCTGCCACTTCAAATGAGCCCTCCCTTGCCCAGTTCAGTTGAAAATAAGAATGACCACCACTTATCAAACACCTACTGGGTGTCAGGCATTGTGCAGGCTTTTCTTTGCTGATTCATGTTACAAGTCTGTGAGGTGGGTATTGTTCTCCGCATTTATAGTGAGGAAGGAGGCTCAGAGAGAATTACCCTACCCAAGCCCAGGAAGACAGTCGCAGTTGGTCCCCAAGGGCCTTGAGTCTATCTGGCACTGTGTTCATTTAATCATTTTCTTTTCTTCTCTTTTCTTTTTCTTTCTTTCTTTCTTTCCTTCTTTCTTTCTTTCTTTCTTTCTTTCTTTCTTTCTTTCTTTCTTTC
>NW_027397066.1:10818623-10909494 GCF_003265705.2 Callorhinus ursinus | reverse complement strand
TCTTTCTTTCTTTCTTTCTTTCTTTCTTTCTTTCTCTTTCTTTCTTTCTTTCTTTTTCTTTCTTTCTTTCTTCTTTTTTTCCCCTTTTCCTGCATCTTTCTCCTGGGGTTGCCAGATCACTTGACAGTTTTTATATTAGCATTGGCTCTGGGAGCTGGGACGGGAGGTATGGTGTATCTTGGTGAAATGAAGAAGCTGTAGAAACAAGGAGTGAGGGTTGAGTAAGTTAGAGTAGAAGTCAAGCCAGTGAGCACAACTGTCCACTTCCACCAGAGCCCCATCTGGAACTTAGAGCCCAGGGCTGTTGTGCAGCAGCACACCTGTGGCCATCCCTGCTCGAAGCCTCAGCCAAAGCAGTGTCTCAGGGAAGACAAGAGGCTGGCTTCGGAACTGGACAGATCTGGACTTTAGATTTGACTCTGCCTCTAAAGAGCCGTGTGGCTTGGGGCCAGTTGTCTCACGGCCCTGAGCCTCAGCTTCCTCACTTGTAAAAAATGTGTGACAATACAATGTTGATCATTTATAGAGTTGTAAGGACCCCACAGATGGAAGGAGCCATGGAGGCTGCCTTATTCCACCTGGCATTTAGATCTGAAGGAAATGAGACTCAGACACAAGGAACCACTGGCCTGAGACCACTTGGCCATAAGGAGGGGCTCCTCTGGGTCAGCATCTAAAATTCTTTCCTTGAAAACATGTTGCTTCTGTGGGATCAAATGTGATAAGCAGCAAATGGCTGTGCAGATGTCAATGTCAGTATGTGAGGCGTTGGGAGGAATTTTTAGACTGCTTTTCTTCCCCTGCCTTCCTGGAAGGCTTTCTGCCACTGGTTAGACCAGGACATTGGCAACCCCAGGACACCATCAGAGACTGTGTTCCCCTCTGAGTCTCTACCTTCAAGCACATAAAATGGCACAAAGGCATTTCATATTAAATGTGAATGAAACACACTAGATTAATTGATAAGCTCATAAAACAAGGTTTTAAAATGAAACCATTAGAAAATGTAGAAATTCCCTGGACTATGTTTAATGAGCTTAGTTGGGGCTGAAGCAGGCAAAAATATAAGGTGCCTCCCACAGAAAATGGAGCCTGTCAGGTGTGAAATCCCCCCACACCTCATTTTCAGCATCAAAATAAGAGGTTTCCCTTTCCCCAGGTAACTGCACTCCTTTTACTTCAAAATCCTTTTTATTTCCTCTATGTTGTTCCTCCACAGTTATTCCATCTCTCTCCAGTCCCTCATTAGGGAGTCTTTAAACAGGTAACTGGTCTATTCATTCCTACCATGTTCAACATGCTCGAGGCACTGGTGACACAACATCAAATTAGTCCTTGTTGTCAAGGAGCCTGTATTCAAGAGGGGAGAGACAGACAACTCTAAAGAAGCCTATCGTATGGAATAGAACATCAAGTAGTGCAAGGTGCTGGGAAGAAAATTAAAATGAAGTGAAGGGCAGAAGCAGGGGGCTGGTGGTGGAAATGATGAAGGTGTTGGTGGCAATGGCACCTGCAGTGGTCAAAGATTTTATGTTAGGTAGTTAGTGAAGGATTCCATGAGAAAATGTATTTGTGTAGACACCTGAGTCATAAGGAGCTAAACCTACAAAAATCTAAGAGGAGAGCACCCCAAGCTAGGAAAATGATAATTCAAATGAGGGAAAATGGGTCTTCATTGCTCACCCCACTACCCTTCAGTTTGGATACTTTGAGTTGTGACTTGCACCATTTCTGTGGCTCTATGGGGGACTAGCCAGAGTCACCTGTGTGGGAATCTGCCTTCCTCGGCAGAAAGATGTACAATTCTTACTAAGACACTTCCACATAAAGCCCCCTCTCCTGGTCTCCTGCTATGAACCCTAACGTGAGGTAATGGGTATAAATAGGTCTTTGAAGGAGTTTGTTGTTTTTGTTTTTGTTTGTTTGTTTTGTAAAGAAAGGAAATCGGGGTTAAGATTATTAAAATCCCAAAGGCAACTCAAACTCAACATTTCAAAACAATCCATTAATATTTTCTCCCCAAGTTAGCTTCTCTGCCAATGCTGCCCTTCTCAGAGAATGCCTACATTATTTATCCTGGCACAAAAGCAGAAACTTGGGTCATTCTCAACTCTTCTCCATTCAGAGCCCAAATCTCCGAATCTTATTTCTATCTCCTTTGCATTATGTACATGGAGGCTTGCAAGGGCTTGACTAAGAATAATTTGGGTGTTATTGGTAACAGTGAGAACCACTGAAGCATGTTCAACCTTGTTTACCCGAAATAGAACTTAAAATAAAAGCACATCCATTCCTTTAAGCTTTGTTCTTGGCAGTCTTTTACAAACTGTGTACATGTGCATAATGTCAATTTCATGCAAGTTTTTTGCAAAAATGGAAAAGGGGAGGGGCTTTCCACAATGTCCTTGAAGATTGTTGCAAAGGGTGAAGAATCACACATTTATTGTCCTTCCTCCAGGCTCTGCGGAAACAAACATAATCTATGGGGAAATTCAATAGAAGCTTAACAAAGAGCAAAGGCAATAGGTGAGACATTGGAGGGGAAATTAATTAAGCCAAGCTAAAATGAGTGGTTTTGTGTTTGCGATTCTGAGGGAGTCTGGACTATGGAGAACTGGAACACAGAAAGGAAGCATACTAGCAGGGAGTTGATTCAGGGCCCAAGATTAATTATCCTTCACCATCTAATTATGAAGTCTGAATCACTACCCTGCTAGTTGAGTTCCTTTCCACTAACACAGGGGATGAGAAAAGGATGTGGTTCTGGAAGCTGGAAGTCTTTCTTCTAATTTTCACTTAATACAGATAATAAAAAAGCTCCCCTTTGTCCTTTTCTGATTACTATTTATTACTTTTATTTTTTTAAGAACTGTTCCCTTCCAGATCATTTTTTTTCTTCCTTGCCAAATAACAATTTTTTCAGTCTTATCATCAGAATATAAAAATGCCAGGTGTATTCCTACCAGGTATATGATTAATACTAGCTGGGATACTGGATGCAAACTCTTTACTCAATTTATATTCCTACTATGTTCAGGGAGTCTCTTAAGATACTTCAATTTTTCAGAGTGGCTGTACCAGCTTGCATTCCCATCAACAGTATAAGAAGGTTCCCTTTTCTCCCCATCCTCGCCAACATTTGTTTTTTCCTATCTTGTTAATTTTTGCCATTCTAGCTGGTGTAAGGTGGTATTTCATTGTGGTTTTGATTTGTATTTCCATGATGGCCAGTGATGTTGAACGTTTTTTCAGAAATCAGAGAGGGAGACAAACCATGAGAGAATCTGGACTCCAGGAAACAAACTGAGGGTTACAGAGCAGAGGGGGGTGGGGGATGGGTACCCGGACGATGGGCATTAAGGAAGGCATGTGTTGTGATGAGTACTGGGTGTTATACACAACTAATGAATCGTTGAACACTACATCAAAAACTAATGATGTGCTATATGTTGGCTAACTGAACATAACAATAAAAAAAAGATACTTCAGTTTTGCCAATGGATTCAGTCAAAGGTAAATGTGGTTTGGCTTATAGTCATCTACTTCTCACACTAGTCCTAGAAGCTAAAAACCAACATTAGCTCCATTTAACAGATGCTTAAACTAGGGGTAGAAAATTTAAGCAAATTTTCTAAAGTCACACGACTAGTAAATTAGTGGAGCCCAACATTAAAAACTAGGCTTACATGTCTCCTCTAGCCGATCTGTCATCTTCCATTTGGTGAAGCCTATATCTGCTGTGAAGTCCAGCCACACATTCAAGTTGGTCTTGCACAGACATTTCAATACCAATCTCATCAAGAATTACAACAACAAAAAACAATTAGAAGTTTATCTTCTGGGTTCCCTGGCTTCTACTGAAAATTGTTTGCTAGCTCTATACTTCCTTTGGGTAACTATCAAAATAATTCTAGGTATGGCATTTGAGCTCCTCCAAGTTATAAACCCATCTTACTTGTCTAGACTCACCTGCCCTCATTTGGCATCACTCCTGACCCTATATTTTATTGTTTTTTGTTGTTGTTGTTGTTGAGCCAAATTGGACACATAAGGAAATATTGACCATAATGATGATGATGACCATAGAGATATTAGTAAGAACAAAATGAAAGGCAAGAAGAAATGTTAGAGCCCCAGAGACTAAGTGGTGGTTATAAACATGGGAGTCTGGAGCCAGACTGTTTGCGTTTGAACCTTGGCTCTGTCAAGAGCTAACTTGGGCAATTTACTTAACCTTTGTCCTTCATTTTCCTTATTTGTAGAATTGGGGATAACAATAGTACCTTCCTCACAGGGACCTTCTGTGGTTAAGTGAGATGACATGCAGAAGTTGCCAGGACAATGTCTGGCATACAGTGATTGCTATATAACTATTATTATTATTATTACTATTTATTATCAGACAAATCTGAATTGGAAATGTCTCTCAAATTTCCTTCTTTAAGGAAGGATGTAGTTCTTACCTCTCTCATCTGATTGATGTGAGAAATAAATGGGATAACACATATAAACAGTAAGCACAGTATGTGGTACATAGGTGTGAGATATAAAATGCTGTTCCTCTGAACATGATTTTTCTTCCTAAATTCCTTCTTTCCTACTCTAGGCCCTCAAGAGTTTCCAGATGCTGCTGAGGTCTCATCTCCTCTAGGAGATTGTTTATGATCTGACCCTAACTCATTCCTCACTTGGGCTCCTTCTTTTGCTGTGGCTAGATTCTGCTCACTGGCCATTGCCTGGTGCAATCATCATTTGTGTATGGGACATGTGGGTGGATAAATGCTCATTAACTCCCAGATATCACTCTAAATACCCAGAAGCAGATAATCTCTGTTCTCAAACAGCTTGTGACATAAACGAGGAGATAAGTTAAGCTCACAGAAAATAGCCAGAGACTGTTGGAATGTTCTATAGAATCTACTGTGATGCAGACTCTAAGAGATCTGTCATCTGACTGTGTACTTGGAAGCTATTTGTAGTGCACACTTTAAGAGCCTTGTACTCTGCTGAGCACTCAAGACATAAAAATTAATATAACAGTGGTTTAAAACTACTTACAATTTGTTGGGAAAAAAAAAACTGACCTTCCCCCCCCCAATTCCACTGGTATTAATTGAGAGCCTACTGCCCCAGGAGTGTCCTAAAAACAAACAAAAAACCCACACAAACAAAAAACAGATATGTTACCCACCATTATGAAACTTATACTTTAGTAAAGAGTGGGGTGGTAGTAAACATGACAATTTCTAATTGTGACAAGTGTTAGGAAGAAAATGAAACACAGTGGAATAGAATAACTGGGAATGAACGTGGGGAGCTACTTTAGATTGGATAGACAGAGAAGGCCTTTCTTAAAAGACTGTATAGGAACTGAGACCTCAGACTGAGAAGGAATCACTCATTAGAAGTTATAGGAAAACACTTTCAGCATCAAGAGCAAAGATCCTAAGGTAAGAGTCAGCTTAAACACATGGAGATGTTGAGAGGCAGGTAGCATATTCTGAGAGGATGTTGACATTGTCTACAACAGGGGTCAATGAACTTTTTTTGGTCTAGACAATAAATCAATAAATATTTTAGGTTTTGGCCAGATAGTATCTGTCACAAATATTCAATTCTGCTACTGTAACACAAAACAGCAATAGACAATATGTAAATAAATGGTCTTGAGTGTGTTCCAATAAAGCTTTACTTGCAAAAACAGGCAGGGGGCCAGACTGGCCTGTCGACTGTCGTTTGCCAACTCACTATTTACAATAATAGACAAAGGACTTGGTGGCAGATTGTGTTTTCCAAAGTGATCACACCACTATATCCCAACTCATATGTTCCTATTACAATGTTTTGTTGACATTCCTTTCCAGAAATGGAGTCTATACTCCCTCCCCTTGAATCTGAGTGTGCCTGGGATGACAGCAGATGTGTGCTGCATGACTTCTGAGGCTAAATCATAAAAGATGAGGCAACTTTCATCTGCCTTCCTTGAGACAAACAACCTGAGAGTCTTGAGCTTACACATACAAAGTCTATTTGCTCTAAAACTGCAATGCTGGAGAGATCTCATAGAGAAGTCACGAAGAGTCCCAACTTTTACCCATTTGAGTTTCCCCAGCCCAAGTGCCAGCCATGTGCATGAGCGATCTTTCAGAGGATTCCAGTTCCCAACCATCTAGTCACCCCAGCTGAAGCCAAATGGAACAGAGAGGGTCTATTCCTGTCAAGCCTTTGCACAATTTCAGATTCATAAGCATAGAACACTTTTTGTTGTTGTTTTAAGTCACTAAATTTGGGGGTAGCTTGTTCCATAACAATTGATAATTAATATACTTTTAAAATTATTGTTTGATAGCACTTACTTTTTTCCATAGCTCCAAGAGACATTATGCATTATCCTCATTTTACACTGACCCCCAAGCTCAGAGAGGGCAATTTATAAAGCTAGAATTCTAAGACATTGCCATTTTCACTGAATCACAAGATTATTAAGCAGGCTGCATCAGACTCAGGTGCTTTTTACTCTATTCTAGTTATCTTATTTTTCAGAACTAAAATTTCATTTGATTCTTATTGATGTCTACTATTTATCTGTGGAGATTTATTGTTATTATTTCACGAGTGTTTGTAATTGCTCATTGGATCATCTTTATTGTGGCTGTCTTTAAATCCTTGTATGGCAGTTCCAACAACTGTATCATCTTGGTATTTGTGTCTGTTGATTGGCTTTTCTAATGGAATTTGAGATTTTTCTGTTTCTTGGCATACTGAATGATTTGGACTGTATCATGCATATCTTTTGTATTATAAGACTCTAGTTCCTGTCTAATCATCTATTTTAACAGTGTCTTAGCTTGGGATGCTATAACAAAACATCATAAACTGGGCGGCTTATAAATAACAGAAGTGTATTTTTCACAGTTCTGGAGGATGAAAGTCTGAGATCAGGGTGCCAGTGTGGTCAGATTCCGGTGAGAATCCTCCTGCAGTTTGCAGACTGCCAACTTCAACATGACAGAGAGCAGGGAGAAAAAACAAGCTCTCTCTTGACTCCTATAATTCCATTCATAAGGACTCCACTCTCACGACCTTAACTCATCCCAATGATCTTTCAAAGGCATTAAGGAGTGGGGTTTCAATGTGTGAATTTGAGGGTGACACACACATTCAGTCCATAACAAGTAGTCAACCTGTTTAGGTTCAGAATTCATGTCCTAGCTCCCTTTTATGGCTTAAATGTCAAATTTAGTGTTTAAAGTCCATGAAGTGCCATTCTGGTCTGCTCAACTTGCATGTTACCCAAATGACAGGACTCCACCCCACAGTGTCCATGGTTCTGACTGGGCAGGAGGAAGGGTACCATCTAGTTACTGCAAGGATAAAGTAGAAGTCAGAACCTTGCCCATTGGCTTTACCCTAGAGTGGCACTTAGCTCTTTCTCAAGTTCCAAGGCTCCTGGCCCATACTTTTAGGCACTTTCAGAGTATTCTACAAATGACTTATGTGTTTTTTCCAGGCTCTCGCGTGTGTGTGTGTCCGTGTGTGTGTGTGTGTGTGATTAACAGATGAAGTAAAATGGAAGATGTTTAGCACACATTCAGAACCAGAAGTCCTTTTTTTACTCTGAAGCCTGTGCTTTTCCCACTATTTCATACTGTCTTTGAGGCTGTGATATTTGAAACAGTATGTGTCCTGCCCGCTTTTAAATTGTATCCTGAACATTCAGACACATTTCTTCCACTGTTCTTGTCCCTTCAATTTTCCTATTTTCCTCTACATAATACAATGTCATGGTTATATCCAGAATATTTTCTCTCCTATGTGGCTCTTTCATTCCTCCTCATATCATATCCCTAAAGAGAGGGACACTACTGTTCCTAGTCACTTTCTAATCACTGATTGGCCTAGTTCACCAGAGGGAATCACAGTATAATTTATGGATGAGGCATTCTCTCCTGTACTGTTAAAGCGGGAAGAGCCAGAGTACAACCAGGAGGAAGGAGGGTTTTCTATCTTTACTGATCTTTTTTTCTTTGTCTTCAGTATATTTGGCCTCACTGATAGTTGATACAGAGGTTATAGTGGAACAGGTCCAGGCTTTTCTTCCTCTCTGACCCTCTCCCACCCTCTTTTGAGTCTTTCTTCCATGTAATCGAAATGAGGAGAGCTGGATTTGTTCCCAAATGGAAGGAGGTCTTACCGTTGTTCTCTTGTTCTTTGCCATCACCCAGAGTATTTTAACATTTGGGACTAGGGTTTTTTTTTTTTTTTTCCTGAGCTTCTTGCATTTTTATTTATTTTTAATTTCTAGAGCTTAGTACAGTTCTTAGTACAGAGGACTAGGTAGGAGAGGGAGGAACAGAAAATCAAAAGAAAGTATGATTTCTGTCCTGGAGGAGCTTACAGTGGGACTAGAGTTTAAGCATTAAGGGAAGTAAAGTAGAGCTCGAAAACTAGTGGATTATTGTTTCCCTGTGGTCCAGTCCATGATCCCAGTTTCCTGCATTGGGTATTAGGACTTCAGTTCTAGCTCCACCCCAGCCTCAACCTTGGTCCAACACAGCCAGTCTCTTTCCCTCTGTGTGTGTGTGTGCGCACGTGCGTGTGTGCGCACGTGTTCCTATATCTCCCTCACAGCCCTTGGAAGACTGGGTTCAGTTAGCAGGAAGAAAAATACTCTTGTACACTTGTTATTATACAAGAACATTTGAAACAATGGGCATTCTCCAGAGTCCTGAGACCCTGATTAGAGGTCTCCTCTTACTAATACCAGGGAAAAGAGTTAAATGACAGTGGAAGGAATTTACTGTTGTTTATCTGAAGGGTAATAAGTGGATGTCCTCAAAATCACAGGGCTTAAACTTGGGCTGAGTCTCAGAGATCATTTGTGAAAGTGAAGATAATCTCTATCTCTTTTCTGGACAGTAGGGTGAACCAATGTATAATCTGTCTCACAATTGTCCCCTTTTCTCTCCTGTTCTCCTTCCTTTCTCCTGACTCTCCTTTCTCCTTTCTCCTGCAGGGTCCTACTAAAACCACCTGAAGATACAGATATCCTCAGAGAAAGAAAAAGATTGTTCTTTTCCAGGGAACCAAGTAGCTGAGTTCTACCATTAAAATCATTCAACCATCAGAACTATTTCTCCTTGTTATAGAAGAGACAGCTCAGACCAAAAGCAGACTGAGGAATTCAAGAAGGTAGAATCTGCTTCCCGCCCATTATGAAAAAAAATTTTTAAATCATTTTCTAGAGGTAGCAAAAAGACTGCTCCTTCATAGATATCAGGCTCCAGGAAGTTGAATTTCTACCTTTTTACAAAAGAAAGATAAACGCTTGTGGCCTTCCCCGCAACTGAAGTCCAGATTATGGCAGTGGTTTGGGTACTGGATTAATCAGTTTAATTGGCCCTTTAAATTAGATCAAGGGTCACAAACATCAGATCTTATTACTAAACAAGGCCTCCCCACTCTTCACCTTTTTAAATGCATCTTAGGAAAAGACCATTCATTTACTCCACCAAATTAAGCTTAGCTAAAAATTTGAAAATTAAAAAAAAAAGCTACCAAAAGTTTGTTTTCCATTCCCCATCTTTCCATCCCTCTGCCAGTTTCATTCTCCAGGTTCCCTTCAATAGATCTGAATTTAACAAGAGAACAGGGGTTCATTTACCCAGCAAGGGAGCCCTTGTCATGTTTGAGCTTTGAAATGAAAATTGTCTTTGGGCAGGCTTCCCTACATCTCCATCCAGGAGCAGCAGGGCCTTTCAATGTTACTATGGACTTGGGGAAGGAGGCAAGACCTCAGGAGGCAGCAGGAATGGGCAAAGTTTTTCTGGGTAGAGTTCTCTGCTGGTGGAGGACAGAACCCAAAGGTGATAGAAATACAGTGCTTCCATTAGTCTGAGGTGATACCATTTGATTTTATAGGCTTGTAAACATTAAATAAATAACTCCTGTGTCTCTTAACCATAGACCTTAGATATAAATATGACCACTGAACTCAGCCTCTGTCAGGAGGATTTAAATCCACATTTTTATGCGACATGTCTATAGATGTTCTTAAAGTAAAAAGTGGATACAGGGTAGAAATGTTCTTTCCAGGACAAATTGAATTGTTTCAAAACATTTTAACAACATCTGTTTGTTAGCTTCTTCTTCTGAGTAGTAGGCATACATAGGTGAAAATGGCATGTTCCCTGTTCTCTCAGGATTTAGAACTTGCTAGTAGAGGTAATCACAGAAATGAATAATTGTCATGTACATGGTAATCAGTAATATTCTACCCAGGATGCCAACACATACTGTACAGAATAAGAGCCTGTGCGTTAAAATTGCCCCATATCTGGGCTTAATCTTGAGCTCTGCCCCTAAACTCTGTGACTTTGGGCAAACTGCTTTATCCCTCAGAGACGGGGAATATCTGTAAAATGAGAATGACAACATCTCACTTTTTGAAGATGAAGTTTCCCAAATAAGTAATTAACATATGTCTGACATGTGCAATAAATGCTCAAAAACTGGTAATTCTATACCAATAACTTGGGGATTGGGGGGGAAAGACAAAGAAATTTTGATTAAGGAGATCTGAAGATGTTTCTTGCAGAGGTGGCTCTGGAGGAAGGTTTATTTCTTTGGACTGAAGTTTCAAGAAAAGGCATTTCAGACAGAAGTTCGCTGAAGAAAGCAGACATGAAAAGTAGAGTGCAAGGTTCACAGTGGGCTGATGTGCAGTGGGAGATTATTTCATGAAAATTGGATGGGGCCAATAGAAGGCTTTGAGTGCCCATCAGAAGAATATGCACTTGATTGAACAGATAATGGTATGTCACCGAAGGATTTTGAGTGGAAAATGACAGACTGAAAGCTTCTCTTCTTAAGGAAGATCACTCTGTGAGCTGTGAGTGGTGTGGCTGGATTTGGGGGAGGGGAGCCAGAGAAAGACCTTAGGGTCAGTGCTGTAGTGGGGCAGTAGTGAGGGGATGAATATCAGATCAGAAATGTTACTAGTTTAGTTTGCACATGTGAAGCATGATTCTGATTTTATTTTTAGGGAGAAAAAGTTAATTTTTGGCAGCAAGGATCAAATATAAAAGCTAAAAACAGAGATGAGGATCAGGGGGAGCTGGAATGCTCTTTTTTGTCTACTTTACCCTCAAGAGTGTTGCTCCAGTAAATCATTTTGCAGAAGCAATCAGCACACCTGTTAGTGAGGCTTGGCATTTAATTGGCATTATCAGCTCCTACACAGAGGCAGACAATGGATGTCACTGGTGTGTGAGTGGAACACATTTGCATTTCATAGAAGATTGAGAGGGAGCTAATCACATTTGTCTGCAGCCCTCCTAGGGGGGACACATCTGGCTAAGACAAGGAGCCACTTGCTTCCCAGAGTCAAAGGAATGTAAGGACTCAGAAGCAACCAAACCCTTCACTCAGCCCTTGATGAGCCCCTGTGATAAAGGAAGTTGTGTACAAGACCAAACTATTCCTTAGAGCTGGCAAGTGGAAAAAGTGTGTCTGGAGTCTTCAGTTCTTGTTCTAGTTCCCCCACTAACTTTACATTCTTGGGCTTAGCCACTTGCCTCTACTGCGTTTCAGCTAATTTTTCTAAAAAAAAAAAAAAAAAAAAAGGCTGTGAAAGTAAGGAATCTACATTGTTGTCATGGTGGGTGACCTCCTTGGCTCGGTTTGGTCAGCTGGGTATCACCCATTTAGTTATTTCTCAGGCTCTTACTGAGTATTTCAATGTTCAGGCCCCAGGATCAGCTCTAGGCACTAGGGTACCATTCAGTAGGATCCTGGTTTTTTTCCAAGCATCTCACAGCATAGTGGGACCAACATTTAAACAACTACATTGATTTAAGTGTAGAAAATGCTATGAAATAAGTGGGTGCAAAGTCTAATAGAAGTCTGGCTGGCAAAGACGGTATTTAAACAGGAACTTGGAGCATGAGAAATATTTTCTTTTTTAATTAATTAATTAATTTAAAAGATTTTATTTAGTTATTTGAGAGAGTGTGTGTGTGTGCAAGCAGGGGTAGGGGCAATCAGAGAGGGAGAAGCAGACTCCCCACTGAGCAGGGAAGCAGATGCAACACTTGATCCCAGAACCCCAGGATCATGACCTGAGCCAAAGGCAGCTGCTTATCCAACTAAGCCACCCAGGTGCCCTGAGAAGTATTAAAGGACAGAAGGGGGAATGGCTTTCTCATTAGAGACAACAACATGAATGAAAACACAGAGATAAGTATATATACTTACTGGAAAACAGTATGTTAAAGGATTTTGGGGGCAAATTATGGAGGATAAGTTTTTGAAATTGGATTGTGGGTCTAGGTTATGAGAACTCAGAGCCCTCTGTTAATACCATCCCAGAAAGTTCTGAGATTTTCCAGTCAAGATTAATTTTTTTAAAAGATTTTATTTATTTATTTGACAGAGAGAGACACAGTGAGAGAGGGAACACAAGCAGGGGGAGTGGGAGAGGGAGAAGCAGGCTTCCTGCTGAGCAGGGAGCCTGATGTGGGGCTCGATTCCAGGACCCTGGGATCATGACCTGAGCCGAAGGCAGACACTTAACGACTGAGCCACCCAGGCGCCCCTTAAGATTAATTTTTTTTTATTTTTTTTTTTAAAGATTTTATTTATTTATTTGAGAGAGAGAATGAGATAGAGCATGAGAGGGGAGAGGGTCAGAGGGAGAAGCAGACTCCCCGCCGAGCAGGGAGCCCGATGCGGGACTCGATCCCGGGACTCCAGGATCATGACCTGAGCCGAAGGCAGTCGCTTAACCAACTGAGCCACCCAGGCGCCCAAGATTAATTTTTGATGAGAATCAATGAATAATATAATATGGAACATTTATTCTGGTCAAGGCCCATGAAAGACAGGAGAATAAGATATATTATCTTTACATTAGATTCTCTGCTGAGAAACAGAAGCTACAGACACAACAAACCCAAAGCCACCCATTCATTTGTTCATATATTCATCCAGTGAATCCTAGTGAAAACCTATGATGTTCTAGGTTTCTGGAATAATGAGTAAGTGAAGTAACGTCCTTGTCTGTGGAACTCACAGACAATGAAACAGATGATTATACTGTTCAGTGTTACAGGTCATGGCAAGGGTATGTACAAGGGTCTGAATTCAGATATCTAGTGGGAAGTTGGTCAAGGAGGCTACCTACAGGAACCGACAGCCGTGTGACCCCTTAGAGTATAACTATCTCAAGCCAAGGAGGGCAGGAGTATTGTGTATGTCCTAGAGGGTGCAAAGAAGATTGTTTTGGGAAGAAGAAGCAATATCATTTGCAGAGCAGGAGGTGAAGAGATCCTGTAACTGGAAAGAAACATGTATAAGTGGAGGTGGACATGGCAGGAAATGGGTTGGGGGGGCCAAAACTGAGTAGGTAGGGCTTTACCCTTCAGGGTTGGGCTTCAGGTGAGGGGCTGTCCATGGTACTGAGGAGCACAAAGTAGGCAGCCTCTCAGTGCTGAGACTTTGAAAACCTTCAGAGACAGAAGAAACCTTTCACAGAAATAGAAAATCTTTTAGAATGTCCTCTATTTTATTCTAAAGCCTAACTGAAGAGGGCCCCAAGTTCAGTGAAAGAGAGAGAACAAGGGGTTTATTTTTCACTAAATATTTTTCCCACCTCACCACTCATTTCAGAAGGATGGTTCCTTTAATCTCTGGAAATGCCCAGAGAAAAAGCCCAAGGGCTGATGGAAGGGTTGAACTCCATCCCCCACCCCATTCACCCCCATCCTATGAAGGCAAGGTTTTATTCTTCTTTGGTGAAAGGTGAGATAGCAGCCCTGGGAGTGGGCTTGTCTACTCTGAGGACTGGATAGAAGTCTGAGGCTGTGCAAATGGGAAAGCTCCAGACCCCATAGGCATTATTCACCCAACCTCCCAGAGGGCCTGTCCAAAGCTGTCCCTAGGTGGTTCTTAGAGACTTAGTTTAACAATTCACTAATTTTATTTTGTTCCTACTGAAATGCTTCTCAGTCAGGACTCCAAAGATCAGTGGCAGAGTGGTATTACTATTAGAGAATGAAGTCCAACAGGAATTCAGATCCTTAATCTTGTCTTTTTCAACCATTTAAAGGAGGTGTTGCTGGAAGGGATTATAGCAGAGTTGTTTAAGGCCACTAAAGTCAGACTGCCTGGGTGTAAAAGGACTTAGACATTTACTGGGCTAACTAATTAAACTCTCACGCCCTTGGTATCTGTATTAGTCTTCTGTGATTGTTACAGCAAATTACCACATACTTGGTAGCTTAAAACAACTGAAATCTATTCTCTCACAGTTCTGGAGGCCATGAATTTGAAATCAACATCCCTGGGTCAAATCAAGGTATCAGCAGGGTCATGTTCCCCTTGGATTTTCTGGGGGAGTGTCTATCCCTCACTTCTTCTGGTGGCTGCTGGCATTCCTTGGCTTGTGGTTGTGACTATCTTATCTTCAAGGCCAGAATCTTCAAATCTCTCTGTCCTCCATCTTCACATAGCCTTCTCCTCAATGTGTAGTAAAATGTCTATCTGCCTCCTTCTTACAAGGATTTTATAGGACTGCATTTAGGGCCCACCTGGATAATGCAGGATACCTTCTCAAAATCCTTTTATTTAAGCATATCTGAAAAAATCCTTTTTTTTTTTCTATATAGAGTAATCTTCAGGATATGTGTTGGGTGGATACATTTTCAGCCTACCACAGTCTTCTCAAATGTAAAACGGATCTAATAGAAGCACCTACCTTATTGGGTAATTGTGAGGATTAAAGATGGTACCCCTACCCCCAAATCACTCACATACACACATACCAGTATCTGCCCTATGTATGGTAAATGGTCAGTAAATATTTTGTTTGATGATTTGTTTGTTTATTTAAATTCAATTAACATTTAGTGTATCACTCAGTTACCCCACCCCCCTACCTCCCTCCCCTCCAGCAACCCTCAGTTTGTTTCCTCGAATTAAGAGTCTCTTAAGGTTTATCTCCCTCTCTGATTTCGTCTTTTGTTTTATTTTTCCCTCCCTTCCCCTATGATCCTCTGTTTTGTTTCTTAATTCCACATATGAATGAGATCATATTATAATTGTCTTTCTCTGATTGACTTATTTCGCTTAGTCTTCACTTCTTAGCTATATGGCATAAATAGAAAGATCTTAAACCAAGAGCCAAGGGTAGAGGTTAGTCATTTCTGTTGCAACCATGGCTGGCTCTGAATTATTACCTTCCTGCAAATCATTAATTCAAAGTATTTCAGGCATATATTTCTTATTCATTCAATATACTACCTGACTGGAAGGATAGATTGGAATGGACACAGTTTTTTTCCAGACTTTTGGGCGTTAATTTTAAACCCCCCCCCACACCTGAAAGGTCTGTGGGATATATATATATATTTAATTTTCAATTAGCCAACATATAGTACATCATTATTTTTTGATGTGGTGTTCAACGATTCATCAGGTCCATCAGTAAATATTAATAATGACTGTTATTTCATTAAAAAAATGAAAAAAAAACCTCTTTCTTCTTATCTACCAAATTCCTAGGGGCCTCTCTTCCTCCTCTCATCCTATCTCTCCTACCATGTTTTTTAAATTCCTTCTTTTTCTCAGCACTTAAGCATCATTTTGATAACATCGTTCTTTTCCTATGACCACTTTTCTTTACCCAAGATGAGCTTTCTTCTAGGAATTTACTTTTCTTTCCTCCGTGAATAAGAGGTGAGAGTAGGAGTTAGAAAGCTCTGGCCAAAGAAGGAGAGAGAAAGGGGAGACCATGTATCCATACACATTAATATTTTCTTTTCCTTTGAGAACTCTTCCTTTCCTAACCTCACTCATATCCCAGAGTATCACCCCCATAACCATGTGTGGGTTTACCTATATACCCACATAGGGAAACTAGAAGGCGTCTTAGACTCCCCCTCTCCTCCATGCCTCTCTCGATTCTAGTGCCACTCTCCACTTTTCACCATCCCAGACCCAAGAGAAAGGTCTCTTGGTTGGGCCTTGGCTCTTTAGTCCCAGTGTCAAGCTTCTAGTTAAGGCCCTTATGGTCATCACTGCTCATGCCAATGATTAAAATAGCCTCCTAACTGGTTTTATATCTCTTAATTCGACCCATCTTTTATATCTGCCAAAACCTCATTTTTGTTTGTCTGCTTGTTTGTTTTCCTCTGCAGAGGAGGTAACATCTCCAGATTAAGAGAATGGTCTTTGGACTCAGATAAGTGAGGATCCAAGCTTTGACTGTGCTGCTCCAGATATGTAATTTTTCTGAGGCTTGGGGATAGTCTAAAAGAGCTATTGTGAAAAATTGTGTAGGATAGTGAATGCAAAGCATTTGCATGGCATCTAGCATATAGCAGGTGCCAGATAACTAGTTCATTTCTCTGTGTTTTATAAAATAAATAAAAATTTCTCATATCACACTCCTATATACACATGTCCTCTCAAAGACCTTGCTTTACCAATTCTTCCCTTTATATGTTACATCCTCAATAAGTATTCTTTTTGATTGGATTATTCCAATCAGCATACATAATCACTCGACTTCTGGGAGATTTCACCCTTTTCTATGTTTTTCTCTGCTTCAAATCTTGAAAGAATTATCTCTTTTCAATCTCTCTCCTCTTTTCCCTTAAAAGCACTTTAAAAAAGTCTTTCTCCCCACCACTTTGTGGTAACTGCTCACTTCAAGGTCACCACTGACCTCTGAATTGTTAAATCCAGTGGTCAATTCTCAATCTCCATCATACTTGATTTATCAGCAGCATTTGACACAGGTGATTCACTTCTCCTCTTTGATATACTTTCTTTAGGATCCCCAGGACTCTAAAGCTTTATGATGCTTTTCCTATTTTACTGGTGATTTTTTTTCTCAGTTTCCTTTATTGTTACTTTGTCATCATGACCTCTTTATCTGAGGCTGCCCTGAGCTCAGCATTTGTCCTTTTCCTCTTTCCTTACAAGTTTATTTTCTTGAAGATTATGCAATAGCAGATTTTAAATACTATCTATGTGCTGAAGGGTCAAGACCTGTCCCCCAAACTCCGGATCTAATATTCAACAGTTTGTTTCACATCTCTATTTGGAAGTCTAACATACCACTCAAAATCAATATGCCAATTATCTCCTCACCCCATCCACTGTCACAACATGATCCATTCTGCCACCTTCCATCTCAGTTGATGACAAATCCTTCCTTCCATTTGCTAAGTTTAAAAATCTCTTCAATCCAATCCTCTAGGATATCCTATTTGGTTTTAGCAAAAGTTTTTGTGCCCTCACAGACTGTCAATGTGGTATTTACCACATTTTTTTCTAATTTGCATCTTTGTCTGTGTCTCCTTTCCTTTCCTGTTATCCCATCAATTCCCCAACTATCTAGCTGGGGACCTATTTGTTGTGTCTTCTAAGTATTCAACACAATGCTCAATGTATCATGGTCCATGATTCAAAAAGTCAATTTAAAATCTGTTAAGGGTGACCAATAAATACATGAAAATACAAGGAAGTAAAAACTAGATGCAAAATATATAAAGATTTAGTTACTTTTTAGTTTTAGGGTTGAATGTAGTGATTTTTTTTAACTAAAGTCTGATGAAACGGAACAGAAAGATTGAATAGATCAATTAAAAATCTCCTCAATAAAATAACATTAAGGCAGAGCCAGAATGGGTACTGCAGGTTGTATACCATGAGACGACCGGAGTTTTCAATCAGGGAGACATGAAACTGAGTGAATCTCAGCCTCATCATTCACTAGTTGAGGACTTTGGGCAAGTTATTTCATCTCCGTGAGCTGAAGCTTCCTCATCTGTGAAATGAGCATCATAAATACTCACCTCAAAGAGTTGTTTTGAACATTAAGTGAGAGAAAGCCTGGTTCATCATCAGTACTGAATAAATGCTAGCTATTATTGTTAGCCTCAAGGAATTGTCTCAGGAACAAGAAGTGACTGTCAACTGAAAATTTTCATCTCCCAAGTGTTCTGGTTTTCTCAAAATTCTTATTTACATGTATGTGAACATACATGTACATGTGTGTGTGCGTGTGCGTGTGTGTGTGTGTTATGTTGTGTTTATGTGTCTATGGTTATGGGTTAGAGGAAAGAGAGAGGAATGAAAGTGTTTGACTAAAAGTTCTCACCATCTAGCTATGGAACCGTGTGTGACCACAAAGCCTCAGGTTGCTTCTTCAACCTACCCTCCCGACATCTTCCCTGACATCATCCACTGTTAAGTCTACTACTCTCTACTTTGCTCCTTGGCAGCCAGTATTGCTAAAGAAGACCACATGGAGGAAACCATGCCAAGGCTATACTCTTTAACCTCAACTGTGAGCTCTGCCCACAGCTTAGCATCTTTGTGCTTTATTGTGATTCATGTTGCTATGGCATGACTCTACTTGAAAAATCAGCAATAACTACTGTCCTGAGCAGCCCCAGTAGTTTTCATTTGTTTATCCTTAAAGACAACTTTGTAGGAAGCTATTTCATTAATATGCAAAGTATGTTACAAATAATAAATTTCTGTATGAACACAGAGAGTCCCAACAAACAAATCTTAACCTTGTAAATGAATGCCCCATTTACAGATGGAGAACTCTCCATTCTAATTCTGATGTGTTCATTTCTTCCAGAATCTTAGTCCTGATACTCTGCCAAAGTCTTCAGCCTGGCAGCAACTCAACAGGACCCATCAAGTGAATATGTTCTTTCTTTCCACTCCCCCTTCTACATTCTCAATAGAAGAACATTTTCAGAATGCTGGCAAATGTTGTTTTGCACGATAGCAAAAACAAAACAAAACAAAATGAATCCTCATCTTTGTGCATTGTACCTTAGGTCTCCTAAAGACATCTAATGGCAAGAGACAACCAATATTTTGGAGCACAGCTACCCAACCGTTGGTATTCTAAATCTAATTGTCAGCTTTCTTCTGCTCAGTGGTCAAATAATCCCTTAAGATGCCATGATCACTAGTGATTATACATTGTTTTCCCTTCCACAGTCCACAACCTTCTTGAAGGCAAGAGCTATGTCTAATTAAAATTGCTTTGAAGAAAAATGTGTGTGAGGAGTAGACCTGGATTTTAATTCTATTCATGTGATCTTCCACAATTATTTACTAACCTGGCCCTCACTTTCTTTCTGTTTAATAGGACACATGAATATTTAAATCACAGATTTGTCATGCACAAACATGATTCTGCACATAATGTGCATGAGAGCAAATGGAGACCCAGTTTATACTTGCCCCCTTCCCTTTTGGGTTCCCCTGTTCTAGCTCTCTCTCTCTCTTACTTTTATATCCCAACATCCTGCTTCATTCACAGTAAGTGATTGATGAATGTGGGTGATGTAGGTTAATGAGGAGTCAGTAGAGATGATGATTAAGCCAGCTCCTGCAGCCTGATCTCATATTCTATTTACCTTTTGATGTCTCTTGTCCTGGAATCCCCTTGTTCACTACTTCACATTCTCTCAGCCTCACCTTTTATGCAGACACTGCTGTAGTAACCCAGTTACATGGAAGTTGGACTAGTTTGGGTGAAGCCTGACAGCATTTCACCTAAACTTGCACTGAATACCTCTTATTTTCTGCCCTGAAGATTCTCTGACACTGAAGATTGGGATGCACTGTGCACATAACCTGAAAGTGTAGGGGAAATAATGACTATGGGGCTATCCTTGACCTGGGGAATAAATGCCCTACGCCTCCATCTCTTGTTTAGAAATATTTCATAAAACTCTTTAGAAAGTCACTCAGGATTGATGACCAGTTGGTTTTCCCTTGTTTCATGACCCTAAACCCCATCCTCCTTTCTGGGATCACATTTCTAAGTAAACTGTCTGTATTCAAGCCTTGCCTCCGTCTTTACTTACAGGAAACTCAAGCTAGGGCCTTTCAACCCACTAAAGCATATTGCAGTTCCTGGCACATAGTACAATAAATACTAGGTACAATTGTTTACTTCATGCATCCATTGCATGCATCCATTGAATAGATAAAATATTCACCGAAGTTTCCCTTTTAAGACTGACCTCTTGAATAGCTTTTTTCTTCCTCTTGAGTCTCTTCACCATTCACATTTCCTTATGTTTTGAACAAGTAACCTGCAACCCTTGGATATAGCTGATTGACTGAAGGGTGGATATTTGACCCAGAGGGAATCAATCCCTTGATAGGGTGAGCCAATCAAGCTTGCTCCTTAGAATTTAATGTCAGTATGTGGTGACACTAATCTCTTTTGGTTGGATTATTAACTGGGAGGTGCTAAAGCATCAACAAGAAGGTATCTGAGTATAGAGATAACGAGACTTCAGATAAAGAAGATTCAAAGATATGAGATGAGAGGACTCAATAAAAATAAAATAGTAATTGAAAAGGTAAAGCTTTCCTATTTCTGCTACTAGGCCTTATAGAAGAGCAATTGTACTCCCTGCCTTTGGGTTCTGAATTATACCCTTGTCCTTATAATAAATTACCTACTGAGTTTAAAGTTCCATTTCAGTGGATTTCTTTCCCTTGGACTCGGATGCTGTTTAAAATACTCAAGGTGATGACTGGTCCTTTTATCCATTGGATAGCAAGATCCTTTAAGGGTTATGTTCTGCTCATACTCGTTTCCCCAGTGTCTCACTTACAGCCCTACATGGTAGATTTACACGTTTGATAAATAACTAAAACAATAACCCCTTCCTTAATTCCTTGTATTCCCCCATATCTTCCCAGCCAACCTGAACACCAGCATATAGACTACTCCTGCACCTGCTACCACCCTGAGGTTTTCGCTTTCACCTTTAACTTTCTTCATTCTTATCTTCCTAACATCCTGACCCAGCTCATCCACTGTAGAGTCTATTGGTTTTGCTGTGCTCCATGCCAGCCTCTGATGCTGAAGAAAAACACACAAGTATGATGGTCAAGTCCATGGCAAGTTGATTCCATTTAACCTCAGTTGGGGGTCTGCACACAGCTTAGCATTCCTAGATTTATCTCTAAAGGGGTCAGATGTATTCCCAAAGCAACAGCTACAAACCCTTTACATTTTTGCCCCAATTCTATACCTGCTTACTCACCAATGACTCACCTCCTACCTCACTGGAAAAAATGGTGATATGTGGTAAGGGTTATCTTTGCTATACTTCAAAACTACTCTGTATCTTCACACAGCTTCTTTTCCATTGCTCCTTCTCCCTTATTTTCCCAAATTAATAATTTTACTTCTGCACTAGTTCACCATGTCCACCTCCTTTTAAAGCTGTCATCCTATTTCTCTACTTAGTTTTGCTATGAGCATCTCAAAAATGTCTTATCCATATACTGGCTCAGTGTCATTATGTTCCAATGGATCCTCTTGTGATCTGGGTTCCATTCATACCACTCTACTGAATTGATGAGTTGACAGTGCCCTTACAATTACCGAACTTGTTCTGTCCTCATCAACCTCCAACACATCTCATTTTGCTGACTACCTACCTCCGTTCTTCAGGCTTTTGTAAAATTTCTTTCTCTTGATTATCATGCCAAGTTGATGGGTGTTCTTTACATGAAAATCTTTCTTAAGCTTTAGTCATCTTTACCCTTTCTTGAGGCTTTCTTCCTCTGTGACATTGCCACAAGATGGATGGCTCCCCTAATGACAATAAGGGAATTAGCTTCTCTTGTGTATTCTGGTCTTGAATTTCTACCTCTCTGCTGGATAGCTCCTTTGGTTCATTCCTAAACTGTTATACACTAAACTTACCTGCTTTTACCAAAAAAAAAAAAAGACTAAATCTGTATGACTGTATGACTGATTCAGAGGGAGAATGCCAGAGAAGAGAGAAAGATGGAGAAAAGTAAAAAAAAAAAAAAAAAAAAGAGTCTTAGATTTTTAGCCACTGGTTTACTAGTGGTAATAAAGATAAAAATAGCCAGGAGGCATTGGGTCATCCCTCTCTCTACTCCCATTTCCAAGATAATTGGGTAGGAAGGGGATGGTTGTTTATTGAATTGCTAATGTGTGCCAGACAGTGACATAGGCATTTTATTATTTATTTATTTATTTATTTATTTATTTATTTATTTATATGTTTTTTATTATGTTATGTTAATCACCATACATCATTAGTTTTTGATGCAGTGTTCCATGATCCATTGTTTGTGTATAAGACCCAGTGTTCCATGAAGAACAGGCCCTCCTTAATACCCATCACCATGCCAACCCATCCCTCGAACCACCTCCCCTCCAGAACCCTCAGTTTCTTTCTCAGAGTCCACAGTCTCTCATAGTTTGTCTCCCCCTCAGATTCCCCTGCTTCATTCTTCCCCTCCTGCTATCTTTTTCTTCTTCTTCTTCTTCTTTTTTTAACATATAATGTATTATTTGTTTCAGAGGTACAGGTCTGTGATTCAACAGTCTTACACAATTTCACAGTGCTCACCATAGCACATACCCTACCCAGTGTCTATCACCCAGCCACCCCATCCCTCCCACCCCCCACCACTCCAGCAACCTTCAGTTTGTTTCCTGAGATTAAGAATTCCTCATATCAGTGATGTCAAATGATACATGTCTTTCTCTGATTGACTTATTTCGCTCAGCATAATACCCTCCAGTTCCATCCACGTCATTGCAAATGGCAAGATTTCATTCCTTTTGATGGCTGCATAATATTCCATTGTATATATATACCACATCTTCTTTATCCATTCGTCTGTCGATGGATATTGTGGCTCTTTCCACAGTTTGGCTATTGTGGACATTGCTGCTATAAAAATCGGGGTGCACATACCCCTTTGGATCCCTACATTTGTATCTTTGGGGTAAATACCCAGGAGTGCAATTGCTGGGTCATAGGGTAACTCTATTTTCAACTTTCTGAGGAACCTCCATACAGTTTTCCAGAGTGGCTGCACCGGCTTGCATTCCCACCAACAGTGTAGGAGGGTTCCCCTTTCTCCGCATCCCTGCCAACATCTGTCGTTTCCTGACTTATTAATTTTAGCCATTCTGACTGGTGTGAGGTGATATCTCACTGAGGTTTTGATTTGGATTTCCCTGATGCTGAGCAATGCTGAGCACTTTTTCCTGTCTGTTGGCCATTTGGATGTTTTCTTTGGAAAAATGTCTGTTCATGTCTTCTGCCCATTTCTTGACTGGATCATTTGTTCTTTGGGTGTTGAGTTTAAGAAGTTCTTTATAGATTTTGGATACTAGCCCTTTATCTGATATGTCATTTGCAAATATCTTCTCCCATTCTGTCAGTTGTCTTTTGGTTTTGTTGACTGTTTCTTATGCTGTGCATTATCCTTTTTTTTAAACTTTAAAAAAAATTTTAATTTCTGTGTAGTTGACATATGGTGTTACATTAGTTTCAGACGTACAGTATAGTGATTCACCAATACTGTATATCATCCAGTGCTCATCAGGACACGTGCACTTCTTAATCCCCATCATCTATTTCACCAGTTATTCCCACCCACCTCCCCTCTGGTAACCATCAGTTTGTTCTCTATAGTTAAGAGTCTGTTTCTTGGCTTCTCTCTCTTTTCTCCTTTGCTCATTTGTTTTGTTCCTTCAATTCCACATATGAGTGAAATCATGTGGTATTTGTCTTTCTCTGACTGACTTATTTCACTTAACATTATACTCTCTAGCACATCCCTGTTCTTGAAAATGGGAAGATTTCATTCTTTTTTATGGCTGAATAATACTCCATTGTGTATATATACCACTTTATCAAGTCATCTGTCAATGGACCTGCGTTGCTTCCATAATTTGGCTATTGTAAATAATGCTGCTATAAACCAGGAGTGCTCATATCCCTTTGAATTACAGTTTTTGTATTTTTGGGGGGTAAATATCCAATAGTGTGATTACTAGATCATAGGGTAGTTCTATTTTTAACTTTTTGAGGAACATCTGTACTGTTTTCCAGAGTGGCTGCACCAGTTGGCATTCCTACCAACAGTGCAAGAAGGTTTGACATAAGCATTTTAAATTGGTTATTTCATTCAATTTTCAAAACAATTCCACTTTACACATTTTCTATTATTGATCCTATTATAGGTAAAGAAATCAGGGCTACAAATATATTAAGTGAGATTTCCCAAGATCATGTAATAAGTTGTAAATCCAGGATTTGGTCCTAAGTTTATTCAGCTTCAAAAACTGTATTCCTCATCATAGCTAATAATATGTGAATATAAGGAAGAGCATAAAGCTTTGAGGATTAAAGCAAAATTAATGTCTGGCTTTAAATTCACATTTACAGCTGGAGTCATGTTTCTTTTTTTTTTTTAATTGTTGTGGTCAATTATAAATCTTAGTCCTTCTGTTTATTTAATTTTTTATTTAAATTTAATTAGTCAACATATAGTACATC
Source organism: Callorhinus ursinus (assembly GCF_003265705.2). Lineage (NCBI taxonomy): Eukaryota > Metazoa > Chordata > Mammalia > Carnivora > Otariidae > Callorhinus > Callorhinus ursinus. The sequence goes on along the minus strand of NW_027397066.1, from coordinate 10,885,102 downwards.
ATTAGTTTTTCATATAATGTTCAGTGATTCATTAGTTGCATATAACACTCAGTGCTCATCACATCATGTAGTCCTATTTAGGAAATTTTTTCAGATATTACTGAGACAAAGCTTTTATTTTATTCAGGGTTCCTCTTCAATTAGAACTCTATAACACAACTTTCCTTTCAGTACTCTTTTTATACATTTTTTTAAAGATTTTATTTTTAAGTAATCTCTACACCCAATGTGGGGTTTGGAATTTATAATCCCAAGATCAAGAGTCACATGCTCTACCAACTGAGTCACCCAGGTGCCTCTATAACCTTTTCTCTCTCTCTCTCTCTCTCTCTCTCTCACACACACACACACACACACATACACACACACACACACACACACACACATCCCTGATCAGGGTTTCTCACTATGTTATTGGCATTTGGGGCTAAAAGTTCTTAATGTGGGTGAGGCTATCTTGTGCATTGTAACAAGTTTATCAGCATCCCTGGCCTCTCCCCACTAATTGATAGCATCTTCACCTAGTATGACAACCAAAAATATCTCCAGACATTGTCAAATTCCTTCTTAGGGGCTCCATATCCATATACATCCAACAAAAATGCTTGTGTGGTTCATGAGGGCTGAGACTTATTGGTCTTGCTCACATCTCTACCCCAGTGCTTGGAACAATACTTGGCATAAAATACAATAAATGTTTATTGAGTAAATAAGTAAACGAGGAGGAAGAGGCAATTTTTCATGGAGAACCCATTTTATGCCACATCCTTCATTAAGAACTTTTCTTCAAAACAACTCTGTGAAGTTAATAATGATAATAAACTTATTTCCCAGATGAAAAAGTAGAGGATCAGAGAAGATGGTTTCCCTGATTCACACAACTAGACAGTGCTAGAATTGACATTTCAACCTGATTCTGTCTATGCTAAATTTTACACTTTTTTCCGGGACACCAAATTGTGATATAGAATTATGAGAATGAGAGTTTAAGACTGACCAAATGGATGGCTAATTATCATTCCAACTTTTTGCAGGGAAAATGGCTGCAAATAATGTGTTGGCCAAAACAGAATTTTTGATTTCTGTTTTCCAAACTGTCTCTACCTCCCAACACAACTTTGTTTCTCAAGTAAAATGTTTAGTAATCTGCCTTTCTTTCTTTCTTTTCCTCACTGCACATCAGAAGCACACATAAAAACTAAACTGTTGCCTAGTATGTCCTGCCTGATCTGGCCCGGATACTTCCCGGGCTTCTCATATAGCTATCCTCATTGTTCATTAATCTCTTATCAATGACCTTTTTTCCCCCTGTGTGACACTCCCATTAATGCTGTGGGTGTGTTGCGCTTCATTTTCCCTGTCTTTGAAATGCTTGTTTTGTAAATAAAGTTTTATTGCAACACAACTATGCCCATTCATTTAGATATTGCCTGTAACTGTTTTCATGCTATAGTTACAGAGTTGAATAGTTTTGACAGTGGGTGATTAGTGATAAAAAAAGGAAAGGGAATATCTTTTACGGAGTACTTACGAACAAATTGTGCAATGCTTCAACCACCTTGACTTGGATGCAAATCTTGAGTCTGTAAAGACAAACTTATAGATTTAGGGGAAAAAATCAAATAATATCCAATATATTACCCTGGGTAAAATGGAATGATGAAATATTGAGGAAATGTCCTCTTATCAGTTTTAATCAGCTAAGATTAGGAGAGGAGATTGGTTTTTAAGGATCTTCTTCAAAATGGTACCCAATACTGTAATTACTCATTTCTGTTTCTTTTCAGAGAACATTGTAAAATTGCAAACCTACATTGCTATCTGAGAAGAACAAGTTTTTCATCTGCTTAGCCACTCAGTGATGTGGACATGTTCCCAAATTGTTTATGATACATTAGTTGCCCAGATATAAGGGCTGGATGAGTTTGATCAGCTAGGTCTAGCTGCCACCTTACCTATAGCTGAGAATCACAATCTGAAAACCAGCAATCTTCAACAAAAGTATCATTTCCAAGCCCTTCAGGAAAAATAGGCTCTTTACTTTGTTGTTTGGAAGGGACCTGGAAATAAAATGAACAAATGCATCAAGAAAGTTTTTTCTCTTGACCTAAACTTCAGACATTAGAGACACTGTAGTGAGTTCCCAGGCTGCAAAGCTTCTTTGGTTGGGATGGCTTCAATATAACAGTGGAGTTTCAAGTGTTCATTCCTTTCTCTTAAAAGTGAAGTTATATGATAATAATTCTAATGATGATAATAATAATGATAATCAAGGTGGGCTGCATACTATAATAAAGAATCCCAGGGTGGCTTAGCAATGTTGATATTCCCAGTGGAGCAGACCTCCTGGGTGCCTTGCCTCCAAAGAACAGCAAAGGGAGGCAGGCTTGTTGAACCTTAGAAATCCCCTATACTCATCACTGGGCTTCCAGTGAAATGGAAAGAGAGGAAATAGAGAATGTTTGCCATATATTTGAATTTCTTGGCCTGGAATTGACACATATCACTTCTGCTCCTATTGGCCATAAGTGAGTAACAGGGCCTCACATAGAGTGAATGCAAGGGGGTTGAAAAGTCTTATCCCTCGTTTGGCAATGACTTCCCGACAAGAACTCTGTGCCATAGAAAGGGAACATGAATCTTTAGTAGTCTGCCTTTACTGTATATTTTAGGCACATTCCAAGGTTCATTTCCATAATACTTTTTTACCACAAGTAAAAAGGTATGGTATCACTTGCTCTTTTTTTTTTCTCTATTAAAATAGGGTTGTAATGTGAATTAAATAGGTTAGTAAATGCAAAATGCTTAGAATAATGAATAGGCACATAGTAAGTATAAGGATTGATATCTATTATTTTTGTTATATTTTCTGAAAAAAAACATGCCTTTATCTTTATTTTTTAATGGTCATTCAGGGATTCCCAATGAGACCTTGTTTTACATTGGTGTTCAATTCAGTCCATTCAGTTCTATAGATACTTATTTAATGCTTACTATGACTGAATAATTTGTTTTCCAGGAAAGACTGTGGGTGTCTCTTCCTTCTCTGACCTATTATGAAGTCCGTAAGCTATCTAAGGTTCCACTGAATGGAACAGATGAAGGAATATTCCATTTTATGTTCCGTAATCAACATGTCCAAATTCATGAGACTAATAAATCCTGACTAACGTGGTTTCTGTAGTGTTGGGGCTCCTGCTAGCAAAGTTCACCAATTGCTTCAATACCTTTAACTGTATTAATTTCCTGTGGCTTCCATAACAAATTACTACAAATTTTAACTTGACGGCTTTAACAGCAGAAATTATTGTCTCATAGTTCTGGAGGCTAGAAGTCTGAAATCAAAGTGTTGACATGGTTGATTCCTTCTGGAGGCTCTGAGGGAGAGTGTTCCATGCCTCTCTCCTAGCTTCTGGTAGTAGCTGACATTCCCTGGTATTCTCTGGTTTCTAGCTGCACTACTCTGATCTCCGTCTTTATTTTTCCATGTCATTCTTCTTGGGCCTTGGGGTCCAAACTATCCTCTTCTTATGACACCAGTCATTGAATTAGGGCTCATCCTAACCCATTATGACTTCATCTTACTTGATTACTAGAGATACTATTTCCAAATAAGGTCATATTCATGGGTGCCATGTATTAGGATATGAAGATATATTTTTGGCAAACACAATTCAACCCACAAATCAACCTCTGATTATACTGAGATGATGATGATGATGATAGTGATGATGATGATAACAATAAGGTAAACATTTATTTTATGCTTACTATATACCAGGCATTAAGTTAGTTACTTTATAAAGATTGCCTTATTTAATCAAAACACCTTATGGATAGTATTATTATTTTTACTGTTACTATTATTATCATTGTCATCTTCATCACACCATTTTCATATGAGTTGACTGAGATATGGAGAGGTATGGATACCTTGCTCTAGGTGAGAAAATTAATTGACAGAGCTGGAACTGGAATAAAGTTAGTGTGGGTCCAGAGTCAATGCTCTCGTTCAACATATTGTACAGTTAACATCTGTTTCCAGCTCAGTAATTGCTCCTGAAGCCAGTAGAAATGTAGATCCTTCCTCCAGTTCGAATCCAGCACATGGGGCCCTTCTCTTGTTGCTGTTCCCTTCTTATGTTTTCCCTTTGAAACTTCCTGTTTATATGAATATGCTTTCCCCATTTCCATCTCAGAGATCTCAGAACGATTCTGCTGTTCTCCAGCTCAGTTAACCAAGCCAAAGAAGATTAGCTGAACCTTTTCCTAAAGCTGTATTCTTGCTCAAGGCAAACTTTCAATGCCAGCTTCCTTCCTTGGAATCTCTGGCTGATATGTCATGTAATTGCAGAGCAGAAAGAAGCCTTTCTACTCTTCCAGTTTGGCCTGAATGTTTGCACAAGGCTTTGCAGAGAACTTGGGTTATTATTCTTCCCACCTAGAGAGAAATCAAAAATTACTATTTTGGTGGGAAGAAAACTGTTTTTTCTTAGAGGTTTTATAAATTATCATTATCTGTTATAATAAGTAAAAATTAAAGACAAAAACAAAGATGTGTTATGGCCTGACTAATGATCCCCTCCACAGTGCTACCTGCATTTCCATGCTCCTGAGGCAGCTGGTGTTAATAAGCTCATGTATATCCTTCCATTTTTCCCACTATTCTGATATATGTGTATAAAATAACATAAATGTTTAGACTTATTTTAAACCAAACAGAATCATACTATACACATTACTTTGAAACTCGCTATTTTTAAAATCCATCATTTATATATAATGAATATATAACATATATCATGGCTATTTTCATCCAGGGTTTAGTCCTTGGACTTCTTCTCCAGCCCATTGTTCTCTTGGAGATATCATTCAGTCCCAAGCCATTGAAAGTCTCTAGGTTGCTGACTCCTAAATTTATACCTCCAGACTGGATCTTTGCCTGAATATCAGACTTGCATATCCTATTGTATTCTCATCATCACTCTTTGCCTGTATCATAAAATTTAGCATGTCTCACACAGAACTCCTAATGTTTTCTTCAAAACCAACTATACCTCTGCTCTGCCCCGTCTTAGTTTATGGAAATCCCATCACTCCATTGACTTAGCTCCCAAAAATCTTGTAGCTGTCCATGTGTCCTTTCTTTCTTCCCAAGGAGAAATGCCACACCAAATCCCTCAGCAAATCCTTGTGTTTCTCTTTCAGGGCATATTCAAAGTCAATTACTTCATACTCCTTCATCATCTGCATTCTGGCTTAAGTCAGAATCTATGTAATGAGTAGAACATATATATATATTCTATTCATTAAATATTATATGTCACAGTCCATGATAATATTATATATAAATTACATATATAATTTATAATATTTTTGTTCTAAATTGACGTTTTACATAAATAAGATTATACCATATGTGTTGTTTTACTATGTCATCTTTTGTCCCATTCTCCTATTTTTATTTTCAATTTCCTATTTTTCTTGCCACACATTTGCCTCATCCTCTCTCCCTCAACCCATGCTAACAAAATGCATCTTTGTATGCATAATTTCTCTGTGCTTCTATAACCACTTACAAAAATATAGATATCTATTCACTTATAAATATATAAATAAAGAGATTTGGGAGTTCTTTGCTTTAGAAAAAACCGCATTATATCTCCCATACATTTTTCTACATCTTATTCTTCTGTCTTGTCAGTAGTTAATAGAAATCCCATCAAGTTAATTGTTATTCCTCAAATTCATTTTAATGACTGCTCAGTATTCCATGAAAAATGTAGATGCGTTAAAATTTATTTAATCTATTCTGATGGATATGCCTTTTTTTCGCCCCTGTGAAACAACGCTGGAATAAACACTCTTACATTCAGTTCCTTTTATTTCTTTTAAAAAATTTATTTATTTATTTATTTGAGAGAGACAGAGACAGAGAAAGTGAGCATAAGTGGGGGCGGGGGGCAGAGGGAGAGGGAGAAGCAGACTCCCTGCTGAGCAGGGAGCCTGCCACTGGGCTCCCTCCCAGGACCCTAGAATCATGACCTCAGCCGAAGGCAGACACTTAACCAACTGAGCCACCCAGGTGCCCCTCAGTTCCTTTTATTTCTCTAGGATAGGTTCCTGAGAGTGAGATTTCTGGGTTGAAAGAGATTCCTGGGTCAAAGGTGCATTTTTATTTTGAATAGATGTTTCCAGGTTTCTTTCCAAAATGGCTGTAATAAGTAACTTGTCTACAAGTGATGTATGTGAGTACATTTCTCCCATTGTTGCCAGTAATCAGTGTTACTGTACTTTTTAACCCTTGGCAGGAAATGGGTATATAAGTAACACTTTGTTGTTTTTTTTTCACCAGGGAACTTGAGTATCTTTTTATGTTTGTTGTCCATTTGAATTTTCTCTTCTGCAGTTTACATATATGTAGACTTTACTATTTTATTTTTTGGGTATACATGATAACTTTGTTTATTACAGATACTAGTCCTTTATCTGTCAATGTATTGCTGTCTCCTTCCCCCATTCTTCCCATTTTATTGACTTTATAATATTTTCCCCTCCGTTTTTATAGTCAGTTACATCTATATATTTTTTTAATGCTTCTGAGTTTTCTGTGTTTATTGGGGTCTCCCCAACCCTTAGGTTGTTGTGTGTATATGGTCCTTTGATTTTCTGTTTTTTACATTTAAATAGTTTATTCACTTACTTTTTTTCTTACATTTAGCATGAGATAGATATTCAACCTTATTTTTCTTTAGAAAGATAACCCACCATTAGAACTACTAAAGAATTTATCATTTTTTCCATTGTCTTGAAATTCTACCTTTGTCACATATTACATTTTTTAATTTAAATTCAATTAGCCAACACATACTATATCATTAGTTTCAGACGTAGAGTTCATTAATTCATCATCTGCACAAAACACCCAGCACTCATCACATCACATGGCCTCCTTAATGCCCATCACCCAATTACCTTGTCCCCTCACCCACCTCCCCTCCAGAAACCCTCAGTTTTTTTCCTAGAGTTGAGTCTCTCATGGTTTGTCTCCCTCTGTGATTTCTTCCCATTCAGTTTTCCCTCCCTTCCCCTATGATCCTCTGCACAATTTTTTATATTACACATATGAACAAAACCATATGATAATTGTCTTTATCTGACTGGCTTATTTTGCTCAGCATAATACCTTCCAGTTCTGTACCCATTGGTGTACAGATGGTAAGATGTCATCCTTTCTGATGGCTGAGTAATATTCCATTGTACACACACACACACACACACACACACACACACACACACACACAGCACGTCTTCTTTATCCATTCCTCTGTTGATGGACATCTGGGCTCTTTCCATAGTTTGGCTATTGTGGATATTGCTGCTATAAACATTGGGGTGCAGATGCCCCTTTGGTTCCTCAAGAAGTTAAAAATAGAGCTACCCTATGACCCAGGATGTATTACATTTTTTATATATACTGAGATTGCGTTCTGGAATATTTTTGTAGTTTCTTATTTGTCTATTACTATTCAATACTACGTTAGTAAGAGTATAGATTCAGGTCACATTCCATACTAGTTAACTAGTTAGTTACTGTTGCTTAGTGGCTTACAACAATGGTCTTTTTTTTTTTTTTAATCACTCACCTATTTTGTTAGTTAGCTGGGTGGTTTTTCTGATCTGAGTCCCTTCTGATCTCTGCTGAGCTTGCCCATGGAGGACCTGTGGTCAGCTGGTGCACTGGCCAGTAGCTGGATGATCTAGCATGGTCACACTCCCAATGTCTGATTGTTGTAGGCTGTTCACACTGTGCCTCAGTCTCCTCCCCTTGACTTCTCCTACGTCAGCAGACTAGTTTGGGCTCAGGTCCATGGTAATCTCAGAGAGAGAGAAAGCCCTAATGTGCAAGCACTTTCAGCCTTGTTTATATCATGCCTACTGATGTGCTAATGGTCAAAAAAAGCAAAAGACCAAATTCAGATTCAAGGCAGGTGGGTGTTGGGGGAATATACTCTCCCCCTGGATGGAAAAGGTGTGCATGCAAGAACTGGAAGAGTTTGTGGCCATTTTCAGAATCTTCCATACATTGAGAATCTGAATGAGAATTTGCTTCCCAGTGTCAAATAGGATCCTGCCACTCTCCACATTATAAACTTCCCTTGGAATCTTTGATCTTCAGAATAAACTCCAGAACTCTCAGTATGACATAGTCTGGTCTCTGCTTACCTCACATCAGCAGTGCCCATTCACAATATCCTGGGCTCCATCATGCAGAACTATTTTATCTTCATCCCTCCTGTACCTTTGCCCAACTTGAGACAATAGTCAGAGATCTTTGTCCTCATCCCTCCATGTTTTTGCTTTGATTCATACTGAAACCCAATATTTCCTTTGATTCACTATGTCCTTGCTTGTTCCTACCCAAAAAATAAGTGGCTCTTTTTCTTGGAAACACACTACCAGCCATTGGGATTCACATTTGTGTGGTAATCCTTAAAGGGAAAGGTCACTGTTCTCTTGCACCTGCAACACTTGGGAGGAGCAGCCCCTCCTTTTCTCCCTCATCTCTTGTGGTCTATCCACCAAGACTGTTCCTTTCCCCGAGGAGGAAGCCAACCTGTGATCGGGCAGTAAGTCACAGGTGAGATGGGAGGTAAAAGACTCTATCATATCCTCCAATCAGCAGCTTCACCTTTGCAAAGGTTTGGGCCCAGGCTTGCTATAAAAAAGCAGATAACTCTACCCTCTCTTGGGTAACTGATTCTCATTTCTATTAGGTAGACTCTGGACAGACCAAGAGTGATGTCCTACATCCTGTGTACCTGCGTCTAGAATGTTTTTCTTCTCCTTTTCATTAATCTGTCCTTTCAATTGATATTCACTGAATGCCTCCTGCATGCCATTGTGCTAGATGCTGAAGATATAATGATAGATTAGATCAACCCTGTCCTTGTTCTGATGGTGTTTGTAAGTCAAAGTGATTCTCTTGTAAAGTCCTTCTCCATTTCATTCCCATCCCATCCCTACTTCCTATAGCCAAGTGCATCTTTTAATCTTTGATGTTACTACAATTTTAGCCCATTTGTCATTTCCCAGGGGAAGTACACACACACACACACACACACACACACACACACACACAGGCTTGCTTCCCTAAGCCACACCTGCCAGGAGTAGGATGATAATGCAACAGTAAGGAAAAGGCATTTTTGAATCAGAGCTCACACACAGAAGAATTACTATGACTCCAATCCCTTAACTTTCCTTCCTCCCCCTTCAGGATCCCTGAAAGTTCACATATTCTTTTGGGTGAATGACAAAGTGCTTTCCTAGTAGGTCAAGGACTGATTTCTATTTTCTTCCTTGTGGCTATAGCCAGAACTGCTGACCCTCTTGGATTCAACTTTCGAGACCACAGGCCCTTGATTCTAACACTCACTGCAGCTCTGTAGCTTTGGTTGGGGTGGGAAGCCGGCACTTCTCTGGAGTTAAATCTGTCTATTTAGCTCCTTGATGTAGCAGTGCTACAAGTTCAGTTTTCTTATGGGATTTTTTTTAAAGAGTTTTGGAACAAGTTAACCTAGATCTAATTCAGAGAACATTTTAATGGATCCATCTTTTTTTTTCTCTTTAAGGTATATTATTATTATTATTATTTAGTACGTACTTGCTATGTGCCAAACTTATTTCTTCTTTTTTTCTTTATGAATTTTATTTTTCAGTTGAAAATATGGAATGCTTCTCAAATCTGTGTGTCATCCTTGCACAGGGGCCATGCTAATCTTCTCTGTATTGTACATGTGCTGCTGAGTGAGCATTAAACATATTTCTTCTTTAATACTTAGTGATCCTAACAAATCTATCCATTTTATGGGTGAGGGATCAAAGGCCCAGAAAAGAGCTTTGCTCAAAGACAAGTAATCCTCTCCCTGTCCCTCAGTCTTACTCCTACGGACCCAGGCTGGATTTTCAGCTCGGGCATTCATCAAGTTCTAAAGCAAAGAGGTTTGCTGGTGGCCTTTGGGGCTGTCTACGGAGCCTTGTTGGCAAACATATTAGGTCTCACCTCTTCCTCAACACAGTTTGCCTTATTCCACTGTACTGTCTTCATTTGTTGAGGGGCCTTTGATTGGCTGAACTGTGAAGAAGCACTCCATCCTTTTCATCTCTGGAGTCTTAGAGCCCAGCTCAGGGTCTGGCCGATTGTAATGAATTAACCTATTGGAAAATTATGAGGATGAGACATACTCTGACTCTTTGCTCTAGTCTATGATAGCAATCTGATCCAGGTCCCTAAGGAAGTGTACCCGAGTAGACCTGTGAGTATCAAGGGACAGATAATCACCCTCCTAGTTCCCAAACCTCTGACCTTACAGTGGAAACACCTTGCCTGCTAATGCATCAGAAATATAACATAAATAATAATAGCTGCTGTTTATGATATGGTGATTGTGTGCCTAATGCAACTGCAAACTAATTACATGTATTATCTCATTTAGTCTTAACACCCTTTAAGAAGGCATTGCATTTTTCCCATTTTATAAATGAGGACACTAAAGCACAGGAAAACTAAGTAACCTGCTAATGTCACATTTCAAATGACAGAGCTAGACTTTAAATCAAGGCACTATGACTCCAGTACTTGGGTCTGCAAAAGAGAGATGACAAAACAATCTCTTCATGACATTTCAGAAAATGTCTTGAAAACCACATGGGACTTTGCTTTGTTTTAGCATTAACAAGACAGGGCAGTAGGACTGGAGCTGACCCAGTAGTGAGTCAGGAGTCCCAGATTCTCAACCTGACTCTGACAATTTGTATAGGCTTCTTGAACTGTAATATCTTTATTTGTAGAATGATAGATGGAGCTAGCTGGTATCTGATATGTCATTTGCAGATATCTTTTTCCATTCGTTGGTTGTCTTTTGGTTTTGTTGACTGTATCTTTTGCTGTGCAAAAGCTTTTTATCTTTATGAAGTCCCAATAGTTCATTTTTGCCCTTGCTTCCATTGCCTTTGGCGATGTTTCTAGGAAGAAGTTGCTGCGGCTGAGGTCGAAGAGGTTGCTGCCTGTGTTCTGCTTTAGGATTTTGATGGACTCCTATCTCACATTTAGGTCTTTCAAGCATTTTGAGTCTATTTTTGTGTGCGGTGTAAGGAATTGGTCCAGTTTTGTTCTTCTGCATATGGCTGTCAAATTTTCCCAACACCATTTGTTGAAGAGACTGTCTTTTTGCCATTGGACATTCTTTCCTACTTTGTCAAAGATTAGTTGACCATGGAGTTGAGGGTCCATTTCTGGGCTCTCTATTCTGTTCCATTGATCTATGTGTCTGTTTTTGTGCCAGTACCATACTGTCTTGATGATGACAGCTTTGTAATAGAGGTTGAAGTCCAGAATTGTGATGCCACCAGCTTTGCTTTTCTTTTTCAACATTCCTCTGGCTATTTGGGGTCTTTTCTGGTTCCATACAAATTTTAGGGTTATTTGTTCCATTTCTTTGAAAAAAGTGGATGGTATTTTGATAGGGGTTGCTTTGAATGTGTAGATTGCTCTAGGTAGCATTGACATCTTCATGATATTTGTTCTTCCAATCCATGAGCATGGAATGTTTTTCCATTTCTTTGTGTCTTCCTCAGTTTCTTTCATGAGTATTTTATAGTTTTCTGAGTACAGATTCTTTGCCTCTTTGGTTAGATTTATTCCTAGGTATCTTATGATTTGGGGCGCAATTGTAAATGGGATCAACTCCTTAATTTCTCTTTCTTCTGTCTTGTTGTTGGTGTATAGGAATGCCACTGATTTCTGTGGATTGATTTTATATCCATGTGATCTATTCTAGAGAACATTCCATGGGCACTAGAGAAGAATGTGTATTCTGTTGCTTTGGGATAGAATGTTCTGAATATATCTGTGAAGTCCATTTGGTCCAGTGTGTCATTTAAAGTCTTTATTTCCTTGTTGAACTTTTACTTAGATGATCTGTCCATTTCAGTGAGGGGGGTGTTTAAGTTCCCTACTATTATTGTATTGTTGTCGATGTGTTTCTTTGCTTTTGTTATTAATTGGCTTATATCATTGGCTGCTCCCATGTGAAGGGCATAGATATTTACAATTGTTAGATCTTGTTGGATAGACCCTTTAAGTAGGATATAGTGTCCTTCCTCATCTCTTATTATAGTCTTTGGTTTAAAATCTAATTTGTCTGATATAAGGATTGCCACCCCAGCTTTCTTTTGGTGTCCATTAGCAAGGTAAATGATTTTCCATGCCCTCACTTTCAATCTGGGGGTGTCTTTGGGTCTAAAATGGGTCTCTTGCAGACAGCATATTGATGGGTCTTGTTTTTTATCCAATCTGATAGCCTGTGTCTTTTGACTGGGGCATTTAGCCCATTTACATTCAGGGTAACTATGGAAAGATATGAATTTAGTGCCATTGTATTGCCTGTAAGGCAACTGTTACTGTATATTGTCTGTGTTCCTATCTGGTCTATGTTACTTTTAGGCTCTCTCTTTGCTTAGAGGACCCCTTTCAATATTTCTTGTAGGGCTGCTTTGTGTTTGCAAATTCCTTTAGTTTTTGTTTGTCCTGGAAGCTTTTTATCTCTCCTTCTATTTTCAATGACAGCCTAGCTGGATATAGTATTCTTGGCTGCATATTTTTCTCATTTAGTGCTCTGTGTATATAATGCCAGTCCTTTCTGTTCTGTCAGGTCTCTGTGGATAGGTCTGTTGCCAATCTAATGTTTCTACCATTGTAGGTTACAGACCTCTCATCCCGAACTGCTTTCAGGATTTTCTCTTTGTCTCTGAGACTCATAAGTTTTACTCTTAGATGTCAGGGTGTTGACCTATTTTTATTGATTTTGAGGGGGTTTTTCTGTGCCTCATGGATTTTGATGCCTGTTTCCTTCCTCACATTAGGGAAGTTCTCTGCTATAATTTGCTCCAATGCCTTCTGGCCCTCTCTCTCTTTCTTGTTCTTCTGGGATCCCAATTATTCTAATATTGTTTCATCTTATGGTATCACTTATCTCTCAAATTCTTCCCTTGTGATCCAGTAGTTGTTTATCTCTCTTTTTCTCAGCTTCTTTATTTTCCATCATTTGGTCTTCTATGTCACTAATTCTCTCTTCTGCCTCATTTATCCTAGCAGCTAGAACCTCCATTTTTGATTGCACCGCATTAATAGCCTTTTTGATTTTGACTTCTTTAGATTTTAGTTCTTTTATTTCTCCAGAGAGGGTTTCTCTAATATCTTCCATGCCTTTTTCAAACCCAGCTAGTATTTTAAAAATCGTCATTCTGAACTCTAGTTCCGACATCTTACTAATGTCTGTATTGATTAGGTCCCTGGCAGTTAGTACTGCCTCTTGTTCTTCTTTTTGAGGTGATTTTTTTTCCATCTTGTCATTTTGTCCAGAGGAGAATAGATGAATGAGAGAACAAAATGCTAACAGTGTAACAATGACCCCAGAAACATATACACTAGACAATTTAGAAGAGACCTGAAGCTGGGGGAAAAGAAAGGGAAAGAAAGAAAAAAGAAAAAAAAAGATAAAAAAAAAGAATATGATCAAATATGATCAGGCCACACATGAGATTTTGGGCGTATTTTGGTCTATTAGAAGAAAGTACCTCCCCAAATTTTTTTTTTTTTTAAGATTTTATTTATTTATTTGACACAGAGAGACAGCGAGAGCAGGAACACAAGCAGGGGGAGTGGGAGAGGGAGAAACAGGTTCCCCGCCGAGCAGGGAGCCCGATGTGGGGCTCGATCCCAGGACCGCTGGGATCATGACCTGAGCTGAAGGTAGACACTTAACGACTGAGCCACCCAGGCGCCCCCCTCCCAAAATTTTAAGAAAGAAAAACTTATATATGTACAAAAATGAGGGTAAATATGATGAAGGGATGGAATATGATGGTAAGGGATGAAAATTATAAAAGATTTTATAAAAGGAATTGATAAGAAGTTGGTTGAAAAAAGAAAAAAGGAATTAAAAAAAAAGAGAGAATGTGATTAGGCAGGTGATTAGATCAAAGCCATACACTAGAGATTTAGGGTATATTTTGGTCTGTTAGAAGAAACTGTATCTCAAAATTTTAAAGAGAGAACAACATATATATATATCAAAAATAAGGTTAACTACAATGAACAAATAGAATATGACTCTAAAAATAAAAAATAAAAAAGATTTTTTAAAAAAGGTATTGATAAGATATTGGTTGAAAAAGGGAAAAAGAAAATTCAAAAAAAAAGAAAGAAAAGGAAAAAGAAAATAAAAAAATTAACTTTGAAAGACTAAAGAATCATGGGAAAAAAGCCATGAATTCTATGTGCTGTATTCCCCTAGTGCTGGTGTTCTGCCATTCTCATTGATCAGTAAACTTTGCCTTGGATGGCTGTTCTTGCTGACCTTCTGAGGGAGGGGTCTGTTGTAGTGGTTCTCAAATGTCTTTGCTGGAGGCAGAATTGCCTCACCCTTGCCGGGGGGGCCAGGCTAAGTAATCTGGTCGGGTTTGCTCTCGGGAGCTCTTGTTCACTGCAAGCTTTCTGTACAGGTTTGGAGGACCAGAGTGAAAATGGTGGCCTCCCAATCTCTGCCCTGGAGGAGCTGAGCACTCAGGGCCCCACTCCTCAGTGAGCCCCCAGAGAAAAGGAGTCAATCACTCCCATCTCCATGGTCTCCAGCCACACTCTGTGCTCACCTGGCCTGTGACCGTGTGGAGTCTCCAAACCCAGCAGATTCCTGAGGTGTGCTCCTGTACCACTCCTCCCGGGAGAAGAAGGGGAGTCTCCCCAGATCTGCTGCTTGTTAGGTCCCTACTGGAAGAGCAGTAGCCTGACTGTGCTGCGGATCACAATTTATGGCAACCCCGAACTGAAAGCCCACTCTGCTCTGTCTCTGCAGCCAGCTTCCCTGCTCTGAAACCTGGGAACTCTGCCACACTCAGGCACCCCAGGTCTTCCTGTGACCCCCCCAAGGGTTCCAAGACCACACTGTCCCAGCGAGGGTTCCACCCCCCACTTAGCCACTGGAGCAACATCCCTCAGCAGAGTAGACTTCTAAAAGTTCTGATTTTGTGCTCCACTATCACTTGCCAGTAGTGGCTGAAGGAGGCCCCTTCCCCTGCTATCTTCCCGAATATTGCCTCAGAGTCACTTCTCTGCACATCCTACCTTTCAGAAAGTGGTCTCTTTTCTGTTCAGAGAGTTGTTTCTATTTTTTTTTTCTATCTCCCATTGAGTTCATAGGTTTTCAGAATGGTTTGATCCCTATCTAGCTGAATTCCTGGGACCAGACGAAATTTAGGTCTCCTACTCCTCCGCCATCTTGCTCCTCTCCTGTTATATTGTTTCTTTTGTCCTTTTATGGTTCCTCCTTCTTGTCCTTTTAAAAATTTCTTTCCACAGACCTGTACCTCTAAAACAAATAATACATTATATGTAAAAAACAAAAGAAGAAGAAGAAGAAGAAGAAGAAGAAGAAGAAGAAGAAGAAGAAGAAGAAGAAAGCAGGAAGGGAAATATGAAGGGGGGGAAATCACAGGGGGAGACGAACCATGAGAGACTATGGCCTCTGAGAAACAGAGTTCTAAAGGGGAAGAGGGTGGAGGGATTGTTTAGCCTGGTGATGGGTATTAAAGAGGGCACATACTGAATGGAGCACTGGGTGTTATATGCAAACAATTAATCATGGAACACTACATCAAAAACTAATGATGTAATGTATGGTGATTAACATAACATAATAAAATAAAAAAACCTTTCTTTCCAATACTAATGTATATCCTCCCTATATCCAGAAAGGATTTACTCATGTACATAGACTACCAAAAGAGCAATTCATTCCAGATATACACCCATTAGAAATAAATACACTTATCCACCAAGATAATTATATACAAATGTTTGCATTAACTTTATTCATAATACTTTCAAGCTAGAAACAACTCATATACCCATCAACGGAAACATAGATGAAACAAAAATTGTGATATCTTTATACAATGAAATAGTACACAGGAATATAAGGGAAAAACTACTGATAAGCACAATAACAAGATGGATTTCAAAGACATTATATTAAATAAGAGAAACCAGACACAGAAAATTGTGCACTCTATGATTCTATTTAAATGAAGTTCAAGGATCATCAAGAAAAAGCAATGTAACAGAAGTCAGATGATGGAGTTGGGATTGGGAGCTTTGATTGGGAGGGGATGCAAGCATATGAGAGTATGAAAATATTCGATATCTTGTTCTGGGTGGTGGTTATAAGGGTGTGTAAATATGCAAACATGCATAAGCCTGTGTACTTTTTAAGTACATAAATTATACATATGTTTAAAACAAATCTTTAAAAGAACAGTAGAGAAGCTGGAATTATGCCAATGGAAAGAACAATTAACATACCCCCAAAACCTAGGCTAATAGAATTGCTATCATTGAATACCAAATTTAATTCTGAGATAGCAGCCAATGAAAAAAATCTTAATCATTTGTCACTTTCATTTTTTTAAAATAAAAAGAAAATCATCAGGAGAGAGAGGTTTTAGAAGTGACATTTTCCTGGTAAAATTAACTTATCATGTAGTCTTTTAAATGAAAGACATTGGACAATATAATGGACAAATCTCTGATAGTAACTCAGCAGAAATGTTGACATATTTTAATATGCCCATTTTTCCTACCAGTCTTTCATAAAGATGACATTTATGATGGAATGTAATGAAAAGATTTTCTTAGAGGAGAAGCTAATGAGTTCCAGGTGATCGTGACTTACCTAATGGCCCAGAGACAGAACTTTGACCAACATGTCTCACTGTGACACGTACAGGAACCACCTGGGGATCTTGTTAAAATTTTATGAAGATTCAGCAAGTTAGGTTTAGGGTTGAGATTCTGTGTTTTTAGCAAATCCCTGGGTGATGCAGTTGTTGGAACAAGGACCACACTTTGAGTAACAAGGGCTTAGACCACTCAGGAGGTGTGAACTCAAGATTCGTATTATTTGTATTGGAGATGTTTGCTAAAAATCAGATTTCTGGGCTCCCTCTCCATAGGAGGTGGCACCAAAGATGCTTTATCTTCTTTAATAAATCTCAAGAAGATTATAGCATACACTAAAATTGTATAGCCACAGACTTAGACAAACAGACAGGTCCCTTACAGTTTTCCAATAATTATAATTGTTGTATCTGGTTTCACATATCAGGAGAAAGGAAAAGAAAGGAAAATAATGCATTTTCAATATCTTATATATATCAGTCACTTAATGGATGTGCGATTAACCTTAATTTAATCCTAATGAATATCCTTTGAGGTGGGAATTATTTTCAGTATTTTAGAGTTAAAAATAATAATTGATCATTATTCAGCACCTACTATGTCCTAGACGTTGTAATAAATGCTTTAAAAGTACCATCTCAAAAAGCAGCACAATGAAATAGGTTCTGTTGGTTCATCTCCATTTTATAGCTCAAATAATGACACCCCTCTGATTTTCTAGAACTCAGGCCTCAGTCCCTGCATGTAGGGCCTCTCTCAATTGACATCTTATAGGAAGGCCAGGTTACAACCCAGATATTTGTTACTTATTTATTTATTTTGCTTCAACTATAACAATCCGATCAATTGGCACATTTTATTTTCCTTTCATTTTGCTGTTATTACTCCATCCTTCAATTATTTTGCTCTGAGGAGTATCACTGAAAAGACTTAGAGTATTAGACTATAATTGTTAACATCTGTATAGTATTTTACAGTTTATATATAGATTGTGTACAAAATATTTTAGCTAATTTGATTCTCCAAACTACATGTACCCTCATCTTATGAATGAGGAAAACAAGTACCAGGAAAATAGGATTAATTATCTGTATTTCAGATGTCAAACTTCTCACTCCGAATCTACTAACTTCCCCTAGGTCAGTCGGCCAAGGGAAGAGAGAGAAGAATGTGGAAAGTGGGAAAAGCAATCGCTTGGGAATCAGCAGTATTGCATTTTGGTCTTGGCCCTGCCAATAGCTGGATGCAACCTTGAGCAGTCTGGTTTCTTTCTTTGAGCCATAACTTATTCAATCTTAAAGCAAGGATTTATAGTAGACTTGATATTTTTAAATAGTGTTGGCTCATTTTTATCAAAACTTTTTCTTTAAAAGAAATATTACAATGGACTACTAAATCATGAAGCAAATCCTACGGTAGACAGTTAACAACTGAACACTGAGAACCCATCACTTTCCATTCTAGGGCAGGGCAAGAATTGCACCTGTTTTGTTCACTAAGTTCCTAGATCATTGTCTAATACACAGTAGGTACTCATGAAATACTTTTGAATGAACAAAGCTCCTTTAGGGATTCCTTGGAGCTCCCTGGGGCACAGTGTAAAGACCATTGGATCAACAGGTGTCAAGCTTCTTTGTGGTCCTAAGAGGCCACATTTCTTAGAAACTAAAACTTTTCATAAGAGTTCAGACAAAAAGTAGATATTTCTCTGAATATCTCTTCTATACAGGGACCTCAGGTGTTTCCAGGTAAAGTCATTTCCACAAAGACAGAATTCTGCAGTACTATTTTTCACATTATGGTGTATGATATGCTTAAAGACTGGGCAATTTGTTCTACATTCTTTCTCAAGAGAATACCAACCGAATAAGACAAAAATTGGATTTACTTAGTGACTTCTCTTTTATTTTTTTTCTTTGTTGTGAATGCTGTGGACAAATCTTTTCCCCTCCAACTCTTCTGAAAAATTCTTGGGTCCTCATAGAAACTAGTTTTGCTTGTATGTTGTCTACATATCTAACTATGACACAACTGATAAGTTTATTCTTCTATTTTTAGATTTTTAAAGTTTTATAATGAAAAAACTTCAAAAATACAAAAAAATGGGATGAATTACTAGCACAGTATTTAGAATTATTTAGAATCATTTAGAATTATGAATACAATGCATTCTCATACACTCTTAGAGTCTATATTGCCAGGAGTTTGTCTCATTTACTTTACCTACCCCCATTTTCCTTCGTGAAGAATTTCAAAGCAGATTCAGACACCATATCATTTCAGTCCTACTTTGGCATACTGTCAAGATTTTCCTTTCCTTTATTTTGGGCAAGAGGAAAATTTAAACTTTGGGAAGGAGAGTGCACATAATTCACTTTCACTTATATTTTACATGGACTCAGTTATATAATTGGATAAATTGATAAGAGTGATTGCTTACATTCATTGAAATACTTATGTATACATATATAATATATTATACCTATATGCATATATATTACACATATAATATATAATACATAATAAATATGTATAGCTTAGTATTGTGTAGAAGTCACTATCTATATTTCCTTATTTAATCACTATAACTATTTCTAAGGTAGAACTACTTCTTTATTTTATAAATGAGAGAACAGAGACTAGAAAATAAGTGGATGGGGGCTTGACCTCAGAGCCTATGCTGTGCACAGCCTGCCATATTGCAGCTGAGATTTAGTTTTGGCTTAGGATGCACAGCTTTCTTCTCCTTTCCTTTAGAGTTGCAGCAAGTGCGACAGGGACCCTAGATATTATCTGAGGCCATAGGGTTTAGCCCTGGATCATCATTAGAATGACCCCATGTCCAGGTGTTTTCTCAGACCCATCAATTAAATCAGGATTTCTTAAGGAAGGTACCAATTCTGGAATTTTTAGAAGCACCTCAGGTAATAACAAGGATGGAGGACCTTTGATATATCCTAGGAAAAACTCTCTATATTGAGATGAGGAGTTCAAGGTCCACTGAGATATAAAGGATTTCTTCAATATTTTATAGTTCATTCCTGGTAGATTTGAGCCTGGTCCAGGTATAGGGAAGTGAGGTGTTCTCTTTTGGGGTCCATTATTTTGTTGCATGGACAAGATGTATGGATAATATTTTTAATGCAATTTTTGAGAACACACCCTTTATCTACTTTCAGAGACTTAATTTTTCAGTTTACTATGACCCCTAAATCATTGTTTGTCGGGCTGTTTATTTTGTTCCCTGCCATATGTCCATCCCACACCTAGCCCTTTGTCCTGATAATCATCATAGTTAGAAATCTCATGTGCTTTAGAATTTTGTCACATAGTGCTTGATTATGTAAGATTAGCTTATTTTTGATTAGGGATGCATTAATGGAATCTTTTGTTTAGTTTCTGAATCTACATGTTAAGAGAAACATGGTTAAGATAGAGATCATCTGGAACAGTGTTGCTCAAAATGCTGGTTGCTACACATTAGCAGATTATGAAATAAATTTGTGAGTCATTACCAGCATCTGAAAAAAAATAGACTAGACTAGAATAGAAAATGTGAGAATTCATTGCAGATAATAATTGAGGGGTGTGTGTGTGTGTGTGTGTGTGTGTGTGTGTGTGTGTGTGTGTGCATGTGCATACACACATACTGGTCCATAATGTGAATGCATTTGTTTTTCATAGAATGATGATGGAAGAAGTTTGAGAACCATTGTTCTAGAAGATGTGACTGAGAAGTATAAGATCTTGAAAACGTCTTACATAAAAAATGGTATAACAAAGTGAAAACATTGGTCCTTTCTCTTAGAATCAGTACTTACTCTCATCTGTCTTCCTTGTATCTTGTGCTCTCTCTTTTATCTTCTTATGCAAAAAGTGCACACACACACATTTACACACACATGTATATATAGTTATGGCTAAATAGAAACCTTAATTCAAAAATTATATGAGAGTTGACTTTCAATATTTGGTGATACAGCATTATGTGCAAAAGAATTAGATTTCCTTCTAAGTAACCCCAGAAGGCAGAACTGAGAGTTTAGGGGACGAGTGTGAATGAATGAAAATCATGGGACACTAGATCTTGGTGCATGTGACCATATTTATAACTTTTGCTGACAAATGGTGGGCCTAATAAGAGAATGGCTTCCTGTCTTGTGTAAAAGTATCTCAAGATGATCATTTGCCAGTGGTGTTATGTCGGGTTGAAGCTTTGGAGCTACAGCTAAGTTATATTCCAGTTCTCTGTGGTCTATAATCAAACATCATTTGTAAAGAGACAGAGGTAAGAAAGAGTGTTGCACATTCATAAGATGATTAGATGCAAATGGTTCTGTGTGTCTGATTGTGGATTGTGAGGTGTAGGTGCTGTACAATCAAGTAAGGAGGTGCTCATGTAAGAGCTTCTACAGCCAATATAAAAATGCTTGATTTTATCCTGAGGTCAGTGGCATATACCATTAGAGTATATGAGATTTTCTATATACTCCCTTCCCCCACCCATGCAAAGCCTCCTTCGTGATCAATATCACTCACCAGAGAAGTACACTTTTTACAGAGGATGAACCTACATTGACACGGCATAACCTCCCAGAATCCATAATTCACCTAAGGGTTTACTCTTGGTGTTATAGATTCAATGAACTTTAATGAATGTATAATGGCATATATCCATCATTGTAATATCATACAAAGTATTTTCACTGTCTTAAAAATCCTCTGTGCTCTGCCTTTTCTTCTCTCCTACCACCATCCCTGGCAACCACTGATTGTTTTTAAAAATTTATTTGGAGGGAGAGAAAGAGCACTCAGTGTGGAAGGGCAGAGGGAGAGGGAGAGCGAGTCTCAAGCAGACTCCTTCCTGAGCATGTAGCTGGACCTGGGGCTCCATCTCAGGACCCTGAGATCACAACCTGAGCAGAAACAAGGAGATGGATGCTTAGCCAACTGTGCCACACAGGCACCCAACCACTAATATACTAATTGTCTACATAGTTTTAACTTTTTAAGCATATTATGGAGTTGAAATCATACAGTATCAAGCCTTCTCACATTGGCTTCTTACACCTAGTAATATGCATTTAAGGTTCCTCCATGTCTTCTCATGGTTTGGTAGCTCATTACTTTTTAACACTGAATAATATTTAATTGTCTGGATGTACCACAGTTTGTTATCCATTCACCTTCTGAAGGACATCTAGGTTGACAAGAGCTATTTTTTAATATTGTGTAGTAGAAATTGTATACAATTTTCTTTCCACTTTGCGGGCTCAATCATTCTTAGAAAAACCTCCCATCATTTTTTTTAAGAATTTATTTATTTATTTATTTGAGAGAGAGAGAGAGAGAGAGAGAGAGAGAGAAAGCAAGATCAGGGGCACAGGGAGAGTGAGTGAGAGAGAAGCAGACTCCCTGCTGAGCATGGAGCCCCACACAGGGCTTGATCCTAAGACCCCAAGATCATGACCTGAGCTGAAATCAAGAATCAGATGCTTAACCAGATGAGCCACCCAGGCACCCTTCCCATCATTTTTATAATATTCTAAATTACAAGATATGGGCATAATAAAAGAAGTGAGCCGTAGTGTCTGGAGAGGACACAATCATACAAGTAAATTCCTTTAAGAATGCTGTCTTAACAAGGTTTGACTTTTTCTAGGTGTGCCAAACATTATGCAAAAATCTAATACAGAAATCAATTAGTATGCCAGCTATTTGAATTTGTTCCACTCTTCGACTTTATTTATTTCTTGCTGTGACACAAAGACTTAAATCCCAAATGTTAAGAAAAACTAATTCTAAACTTTTAAAAATGAGAAGCGAAGCATTATTTAACTTGAAGTCACAACAAAAACTGTTCCAAATCCTTCATTTGGAAACAGGATTTTCTTCCCTGTTGTTCTCTAAACCAAAGGCATAAATAAAGTGAAACAAAATATAGGTTCCTCCAAATGCTATTTGGTAAAAACTATAAATAGAATCTTAATTATAGTGTAGGTTCATAGACAGTGACCCAAAGGAAAAAGAAAAAAAAAAGATTAATAGATTATTTGTTTAACCAATTTTTGTTGGTAGAAAGTTGGTCTTCTCTCTCTTTTTAAAGATTTTATTTATTTATTTGAGAGAGAGAGACAGAGCAAGCAGGGGGGAAGGTACAGAGGGAGGAGGAGAAGCAGATGCCCCACTGCGCAGGGACCCCTATGTGGGGCTCCATCCCAGGACCCTGAGATCATGACCTGAGCCAAAGACAGATGCTTAACAGACTGAGCCACCCAGGTGCCCCTGACCTTCTCTTTCAATATGCATCATCTTTGTGTCATCCAATGATCTGGTAAGAATTCACAAGTCTACATCTGCGTAGAGGAAAAGTGTGGTAGGAACACCTTAAATTCTGGCCTTCCTCTTGCATCTCCACTGGCATGGTCCCCCCGCCTTTTTTAAAGATTTTATTTTTCATTTGACAGAGAGAGAGAGAGTGCAAGCTGGGGTGGGGGGGTGGCAGAGGGAGAGGGAGAAGCAGGCTCCCTGCTGATCAGGGAGCCTGATGTGGGGCTCAATCCCAGAATCCTGGAATTGTGATCTGAGCCAAAGGCAAATGCTTAACCTACTGAGCCACCCAGGCACCTCTGGCATGGTCCTAATTATCCGTTTCTGAACTCTTCCATATCTTTGAACTGGTCTTTGTGTTCTCAGATTCTTACTCTTGCAACAATCTTCCATATTAATGAAAGGTCCTTCTAAGAAGCAAGTCTTCTCTGATCAGTCTCCAAGTTAGTGTTCTTCATGGAGAACCAGATATTGGTGGGGGGGCGGTGGTGAAGGTGGCCAGACTACCTAGGACAATCACCAAACCCTTTGAATCTAGCCCCAGTCCACAACCCTCACTTCACAGTCTTCCCCAAGAGGA
Source organism: Callorhinus ursinus (assembly GCF_003265705.2). Classification (NCBI taxonomy): domain Eukaryota; kingdom Metazoa; phylum Chordata; class Mammalia; order Carnivora; family Otariidae; genus Callorhinus; species Callorhinus ursinus. The sequence goes on along the minus strand of NW_027397066.1, from coordinate 10,861,394 downwards.
TCGTGCTCTATCTGCCCACACCATGGGCCATCCTGAGTCAGCTATAAATAGGATCCTTCTCTGAAATGTCCTTATCTCTCTTTCTTAACTGAGAAAACCCTCACTCATTTCCAAGACCCAGCATCAGTGTGTCATTTTCTGGACTGGATCAATTATATTTCTTTATTAATAAAGTACTCTATAAACAAAGGTACAGTAAACTTAAGAGAGCCTTTAATATATTATATTATAAATCATAAAAATATGTAATTGCTTATAAAAATTTATAGTTTATTTGTATAGGCAAGGCATCTATTCATTCTATAGGTAGATTCTAGGTGTGTGTTTATGCTTGGCTGAATCCCTTATAATATCTCTCAGGACACCCCCATCTCCACCTGTGGTCCTGTGTTGGAAACTGACATACACTCATTGGCAACAGCAGAGCATTGGGCCCATTCAAATTGCTAGCTGTCTTTTCTAAATAGATCTTAGCTTATTGCACAGATATGCTGGAGCTAGACTGTATCTGCCTATTTCAGGGGCCAATTGTGCACATCTATTCCCAATTCTCCTTTGGTGACATCACATTGGTAGTTCAACATAAAGCATGGTGAAAATATTTATACCATGGAAATGGGCAAACACTACACATGTTTTTTCTCCTAGAAAGTTGGTTGCTAAACTTTTGTCAGAATTGCAGTGCTCATTTGTCACTTCCTGATCTCTCAAATTAATGCCTCCTGTTACATGCTGTCATAACCATGCTCCTCTCCTTTGTAGTACTTACCTGAATTGTAAATTGATATTCATTTCCACTGGAAAGATTAACTGAGATTGTATATATTAAATAGTGATTATAGGTCTTTGAACAACCTATTGAAATTATTAAGTTTAATTATTATTATGTAATTATCTGATTAGGTTATTTTCCCCTCCACAAGACTGTAAGTTCCATGAAAGCAGGACAACATTTGTTTTCTATCCTCAGTATCTACCATAGTACCTGGCCCATGGTAGATGAGCAATTACATTGTGATAAATGATTAAATGAAATGACCTTTTTTTTTTTTTTGCTGCTAAAAACAGCCCTCTGATCTACCATACACTTAACCCACTTTGTGTTTGCTTCTCAGAGTAAGAGGGTTTGGATTTTGCATATTTCTTGCATAGGGGGTGTGGATGAGTGTCCTACCTATGATTCTGTCACATTGGTCATGAGCATTTGTGTCTGTCCCTCTCTTTCAGTGAATTATTAATATGAGGACAGGTTTCCTGAGACACTAAGTAACCTTTAAAAAATATTTAGTGAGGAGGAACAACAAATGTGTCTTGGGGATTCGTGTCTAGAAAATAGACTTAATTAGGTACTTAACCATTCACTCACTATTATCCTCTCCCTTCTATATAATAATGTGGCTTCAATTTGGTTACTATGGCTGTCCCCAAAATGTCCTTGTTTTAAGAAAATTCATTTTTTTTTCCAATTGTCAGTTCTGAGGATGTTACAAAAAGATAGTTATGAAGTATTTTTAGCCTTCTTTTTTCTCAGTTGATTCATTAGTGGGAATGTAGCTAAAATGTGGCTTTGTTAAGTCTTTTCATTGATGGGAGTATATTCACATAAAAAAATTGGAGTTCCAATGCTGACTTTAATCCATGACAGGCATCCAGGGCTTCCTGCCTACAAGTTGGATCTTGCATCTTTAATAAGAACATCAAGGTGCTTAGCAGTTAGGGCTGCATAGTCAAGGCAGCATGTATGGATTTAAATATCAATCCAGGGAAAATGAAATTGTTTTGTTTTTCAGTGCTTTGTTTTGCAAACAGGTGATTTGGAACATCTCATATCTTACAGCATCAGAAATCCAGTGTGCAAGCTTGCATAATTCTGGTGGCTACCCATGACATTGTATTTTTAGCATAAACGTGTTGCTAACATGAGAGGTCCCTTGGGATTCTGGAAAGGGTATTTGGCTGGTGGTCAGGAGACCTGTGCCCCCAGTCTGTTCCTGGCATTAATAATGATGATAATAAAAATAGTTCATACCACTTGAGTTCTTGTTTGTGCCAGACAAGATTTTTTTTTTAAAGATTTTATTTATTTATTTGACAGAGAGAGACACAGCGAGAGAGGGAACACAAGCAGGGGGAGTGGGAGAGGGAGAAGCAGGCTCCCCGCTGAGCAGGGAGCCCGATGTAGGGCTCGATCCCAGGATCCTGAGATCATGACCCGAGCCGGAGGCAGACGCTTAACGACTGAGCCACCCAGGTGCCCCGCCAGACAAGATTTTAAGAGATTTATAACTATGGGGAAGTTGAGAGATTGAAGCACTAACTCACATGGTAATTCAGATATGCATACAGAATGTAATTCTTTTATTTGTTGTATATTCTTTCTAGTCTTCCTCCTAAATCCCATGCACTGGTGTCTAGAAAAGAAACCAAACATTTAGTCCAATCTAAATTTAGTCACAATGAACACTTTTAACCTAATACTGTCCAAAATGGTAACCACCATCCACATATTCCTATTTGAGCACAAATTTTGGCTAGTTCAGATTGACATAAAAATTGTATAAAATATGCATCAGATTTTAATACTTTGAGAAAAAGAATGTAAATCTATTTCATAATTTTCATACTGATTGCATGTTGAAGTATGTTAGATAGTTGGATTAAAAGACATTGTTCAAAATAATTTAATTGTTTGTTTTTACTTTAACTTGATATAGCTACTGAAAAGTTTAAAACTCCCTATGTGTCCACTATTAATGTATTCCTCCAGGCAGAGGAACAGCCTGTGTTAAAAATCTGAGTCCTAAATGACTTGGTGCTTTTGAAGAAATGGAAGGCAGCACAGTATCTTGGAGCACAGTGAACAATTCAAAGATTGTATAAAAGGCAGGGAGTGGGATAAAAGTAGAGAGGAAGTGAAGGGTCATATCATGAAGAAACTTGTAGTCTCTGGTAAGGAGCTTGAATTATTCTAAAAACAATGAGAAACTGTTGAAGGGTTTAGGCAGCAGAGGTAGGGTATGATGTATGTTTGACATCACTTCTCTAAATTCCCATTTCCCTGTCTTTAAAATAGGTATGATAATACCAATGTTTTCAAAATATCGTTAAATAAGATAATGCGTGGGTAATCTCTCTAGAAGCTGTACAGTGCTATAGAGATATAAGCTAATCTCATCACTATGACTACTGCTCAGAAATCTTCAATGATTCTCTGACATCAATGGCATAACGTCTTCTATCAATGTGTTTTAAAGTCTTTCATCTGTTAGCCCCATCTGACCAACAAAACATATTTCTTACGTCCTTTCCCAACATATCACCTCCAGTCTTCTTCCCATTGCACCTCTGCTGTTACACCTGGCCTTTGCTCATGATGGACAGTGGTTCACCTGGAATGCCCTCACCACTTGACTCCACCTGTCCTAATCCAATTCATATCTGCACTTTTATTAGTCAGATTTTTCTGGTTACAAGGAATAGAAACACCTCAAATTGACTTGAACTGTGAAAGGAATTTGTGAATGATACAAATGAAAATTCCATGAGGACATCTAGTTCCTTCAGGAATGAATGGATCTGAGAACTAATGGAAGCTTGCCCAGAATCTATATTTTGGGTCTCTATCTCTAAGTTTCTCCCATAATTTGTCAAGATGATCATTTGGAGCTCCACTTCATCCTACCAACTTAGTAACTTCAGTAGAAAGAGAATTTTTCTTTCTAGTATATTCTAGTAAGAGCCTCGTGTTTCACTCTATTGCCCTAAATACATTAAACACCCTGAACAAACCTATGTAATACTTATTGGCCAAACCCTAAGCCAGAGCCCACACATGGATTGATGGTACCAAGTGGGGTTAGTCCCAATTCAAACCAAATGGGTAAAGTACGGTTGAAGACAGTTCCCAGAAGAAAAAGAATTAGGAAATGGACACTGGACAGGCAAAATGAAAAGAAAAAAAAAAAACTCACCCCGATATCCACCATAAGGATATGGCTCATGTCCCATGTCCTCCATGAGGCCTCCCTCTATGACTTCAGGCAATAATTATCTTTTTCATTCCTGACTTTTCTTCCCACTTGGTCTCTGGAGCGTACATTTTTGGCTCTTGATATTCCATTCTGCACTTTATTACAACCATTAAATTTTTATTGCTTGATTAGACCTTGGTGGTAATCTCATCCTGGAGATGTGAAAGCCCAGAAGGAAAAATAATAAATTTTGGATTATTTTGAAAATATTTCTTAAGGACTTTTAGGTTATATCTGGGAGGGAAAGGATACAAAAATTCTTTTAAAAACCCTTAGCATTATTCCCAGAAATATTTCTCTATTTTTCTCAATCTTAAAAATTCTAAATATGTCAATAATGACAATTTTATGAACAAACTAAGTAATGCATGGTGTTATCTTAAATATCTAACCAATTGTGTCTTTTGATCTGTAAAGCATGAATGTATCTCTCCTTTCAGTGAATATATCTATGTGTGTGTGTGTATATGTGTGTGTGTGTGTATTTATTTAATTCCTTTGTTTCCTTTTGTCTTGACTTTCCAACTTTTTTTTTTTTAACACTCCTTTGGGTCTAAATGTGCTTGAGTCTGCTTGTCTGTTGTTCCTATTATATTCTTGTTTGTGTGTTACAGTTGTCTCCAAGTTGAGACGTGTCTACATAAGGGCAATTGAGTATCTGTGTTTGTTATAGGTGTAGGAGCTGCTCTGTGCCTAAATATGTCTGTTTTTTCCCCAGCTTTATTGAGATATAATTGACAAATAACATTGTGTAAGCTCAAGATATACAATGTGGTGGTTTGATACATGTATATATCAGGAAATGTTTCCCACAGTAAGGTCAATTAACACATCCTTCACCTCACATAATTAGTATTTTATTGTCATTTTTATGGTGAGAACATTAAAGGTATACTCTCACAGCAGCTTTTGAGTATACAGTACAGTACTGTTAACTATAGTCACCATGTTGTACATTAGATCCTTGGAATTTATTCATCTTATAACTAAAAATTTGTACCCTTTGACTAACATCTCCCCATTTCCCTTACCCCTATGTCCCTTACAGCCACCAAACTACTCTCTGTTTCTATGAGTTCAGTGTTTTCCTGCACATAGAGTTATATCATGCAGTATTTGTCTTTCTTTGTCTGATTTGTTTCACTTAGCATAATGCCCTCAAAGTCCATCCGTGAGGTAAATGGCAGGATTTCTCTTTTATGACTAATATTCCACTCTAATATATGTCTGTGTGTGTGTGTGTGTGCGCGTGAAAGAAATATGTATATATTACATTTTCTTTGCCCATTCATCTGTTGATGTACTTGGGTTGTGTCTATGTCTTGACTATTATGAATATTACTGTAATAAACATGGGAGTGCAGATATCCCTTTGCAATAGTGATCTCATCTCTTTCAGATATACACCCATAAGTGGGATTGCTGGATCATACTAAACTTTTCCAACTTCTGATTTCACAGATAAGAAAAGAATAATAAGACCTTTTAAGTTGGACACACCTGGGTGTTAACATTTGTTCGAACATTGAATAATTCTGAGTATTCCAGCCGCATCTTTACCCTCTACACCTTGATGTTCTCATTTTCAAAATATAGCAAATAAGACCTGTTTTATATGGTCATAAAAATTAAATGAAGTAAAACATATAAAGCACCAAGAACAATTCCTAGCATATAGTAATCCATTTATTTTTTTTTTATTCTCTATACTAAATATTTCCTTGAGAGCTTACTGGGCAACTGGGTATTATTCTAGGTACTATGGATGCATAAATGAATAGCATAAAAACCTCATGAAGCTCACTTTATAGTGATAAATTGACCAATGAATGATACTTCTCTTCATCACACACCTTTTCCAACACCCCATTGTTTATTAGTAGAACTCCTAGGACTAGAACCGGACATGAGGACCCAGTTGTGCTGAATTCCAGACAAATGCTCGAATCACTGAAATTTCCTATTTTATACTGACAAATACAAGTCAGTATTTTTTTTTAATTAAGGTTCTTGAAGGGTAGCATCATAATTTGGGGGAGGAGGGAGGCTTAGAGTTATAGAGAAAAATCAGCTGAGTGGAAAGGGCCATACCAGGATTTAGAGCACCCACACTCTAATACTGCTCCTCTGCTCCCAGAAAACTGTGAGAGCCTTTTCTCATTAGGCTCTGCCTTTCCAGACCTCTATTTGCCTCAGTTTTAAATGAGAGTTTTGGATTAGGTACATGTGACTCTAACACTGATGTTTCTAATTACAAAAGATTTCCTTCAGTATCCATCAGTTCATTCATGTATTCCTTTATTTAATAGTTACTGAATTGCCTCTTTATGCAGTGTAAGTTGATAGACATTAGGAGTAGCAAAGAGGATAAAATATATGACTCCAGCATCCTTAGAGAGTACATTTTAATTAAGGAGGTTAACAGGTATGCAATGAATGATAATATAATGTGAAGAAAGCCACCGTATAGGTGTGAGGAAAGGGCTGTTGTACTGAAAGTGAGAATGGGCTTATCTCCATTTGTAGGGATGGTGGGGAGAGCCTTGACCAGGGAGATGCCATTCAACTGTGACACATGATGGATACTGATGGATACAATCCAGACAGGTAAGGAACTGAGGAAGGAAAGGCCAGGTAAAGACAAATCTGAAAGTCTATATTACTTTATGACAATGGCTAGTAAGTTTGGTTTGGTCAGGTAATATTTTAAGAGGAGTGACCAACATCATTAGAGATGTAAGGTGGAGTCTTATTGCAGAATATATAGACTATCAGATTTAGGAATTTGAACTTCATCTACTAGGTAATGGTTAAGTGTTGAAATATTTTTTTTGGTAGAGAAGTAACATGATTAATTTATTTTGGAAAAAAAATAGAATTCTGGTGGTAAAGTTGTAGATGAATTGGATGGCAGTGAAGTGGAAGTTCAATTAGGAAGCAATAAAGATTCCAAGTAGGGCAATGAGAATTGAAATGAGGAAGTAGATTAGAGACACAATTAAGAAAAAAAACTGATAAGCTTTAGTAACCAATTGGGAATAGACGCAGTAGACAGGAGAAGCTGGAGATGAATATGTTATGTCTCACTTAGGCAGCTAGACAATCTCAGTTACATAGGGGACAGAAGGGTAAACTTTGAGAGAAGGATGAAGGGTTCTGTTGGGAACTGAGGATTCAAAACTATTGAGATGTCTCAGTGTGACATCTAGGTGGATGAATCTGACATATGTTTGGACATTGGAGTCTGCAGCTAGGAAGAGATATAGCTCTTTCTTTGATGCAGATATATACTTGGAAATCACTGGTATACTGGAGATAGTTGAAGTAATGGAACATGGTGAGAGTAGAATTCAAGAAACTTAAGAACTTCCAGAATGGAATCTATTGAAGATCTTGAGAAATTTGGACCATAGGGGGCGGAGCAAGATGGCGGAGGAATAGGAGACCTGGATTTCATCTGGTCTCAGGAATTCAGCTGAATAGGGATCAAACCATTCTGAACACCTACGAACACAACAGGAGATCGAAGAAAAGAATAGCAACAACTCTCTGAACAGAAAAGCGACCACTTACTGGAAGGTAGGATGTGCGGAGAAGTGAATCCGAGGCGATATACGGGAGGATAGACGGCGGGGGAGGGGGCCTCTGTGGGCCACTTCTGGCAAGTGATAGAGCCGCGGAGCACAAAATCGGAACTTTTAGAAGTCAGCTCCGTGGAGGGACATCACTCCAGTGGCTAAGCGGGGGGTGGAACCCTCGCGGGACAGTGTGGTCTCAGGACCCTCGGGGTCACAGAAAAACTGGGGGTGCCTGAGTGCAGCAGAGCTCACAGGTATTGTAGCAGGGAAGCCGGCTGAAGAGACGGAGCCAAGGCGCGGGCTCTCAGCTCGGGGTTGCCATAAACTGTGATCCGCGGCCCAGTCGGGCCACCGCGCCTCCAGCAGGGACCCAACAAGCAGCAGAGCTGGGGAGACTCCCCTTCCATCCCCAGGGAGGAGCGGCATGGGAGCGCACCACAGGGATCTGCTGGGTTTGGAGACTCCACACGGGGTCGGGTGCCAGAGATAGAAACTCTCGTCACAGGCCAGGTGAGCCCGGAGTGCGGCCGGAGACCAGGGAGATGGGAGTGACTGCTTTTTTCTGGGGGCGCACTGAGTGACGATGGACTCTGAAAAACAAACTGAGGGTTCTAGAGGGGAGGAGTGTGGTGGGATGGGTTAGCCTGGTGATAGGTATTAAAGAGGGCACATTCTGCATGGAGCACTGGGTGTTATGCACAAACAATGAATCATGGAACACTACATCAAAAACTAATGATGTAATGTATGGTGAGTAACATAACAATAAAAAAATTAAAAAAAAAATTTGGACCATAAATGTTATGCTCACTGTTGCTTCTAAATCAGCTTTCGTACTGCTTTGAAGAAAGAAAAAGGCAGTTTCTGTTGTCAATATATCCATCCATGAAAATAAGTTATAATATAGGTAAGAAAATAGAGTTTATTCTGCATGGAAGTGTTAAAAGATAGTCTTGGTCTTCCTCAAACTATATATTTGGATCCTCTGAAAGCCTTGATATTGAGTCTTTGTCTTATAAAATTGTGTAATTGTAACCCCATTATCCTGGAACAATATGAACTGTCTTCATGTTGCCACAGAAAATAAGGCAAGTTCATGACCCCAAATATGGAATTGACCCATTGATTTGCATCTAGAGTGATTAGGACAGTATCCTATATGTAGCAGGTGCTCAATCAGGTTTTGACAATTGAACAGTTACTGTACCCAAGGGGGATTTCTCAGTGTCATCCCAAATTGGCAAGCCCAAGTGAGTTGCTACAGCCCAAGAGGTTCTTGGGGTATTAAATTCTGTGGTCGATAATCAAGAACATTAAATTAGAGAAGGGGTGTAAAGGAGGTAGAGCAAAGAATAGCAATATGGAAAGTCTGGTTAAGCAAAGTCTAACAAGTATCCAGAGGTGGGGTTAAATCCTGAGGCTAGGATATTCTGAATCAGTTGTTGGATGCCTTCATCAGCAGTTTGGGTTCACTTAAAGGTGTGTGATGAATGATATAATGGCTTTTACTTATTATGTTATGAAGGACAAACACGTGTTCAAAACAGTTAATGGTTTAACTGTTTAAGGGAATTTTTGTAATAAAATAGCTGAAAAGTACAGAGGTATGGCTTCACCTGGATAGTTCAAGTTTAGGTCATTAGCATTTATTTGATCATATCTGTCCCCTTTTGTTTGTTTGTTTGTTTATTATGTTATGTTAATCACCATACATTACATCATTAGTTTTTGATGTAGTGTTCCATGATTCATTGTTTGCATAAAACACCCAGTGCTCCATGCAGAATGTGCCCTCCCTAATACCCATCACCAGGCTAACCCATCCTCCCACCCCCCTACCCTCTAGAACCCTCAGTTTGCTTTTCAGAGTCCATCATCTCTCATGGTTTATCTCCCCCTCCGATTCCCCCCCTTCATTCTTCCCCTCCTACTATCATCTTTTTTTTTTTTAACATATAATGTATTATTTGTTTCAGAGGTACAGATCTGTGATTCAACAGTCTTACACAATTCACAGCACTTACCATAGCACATACCCTCCCAATGTCTATCACCCAGCCACCCCATTGTCCCACACCCCACCATTCCAGCAACCCTCAGTTTGTTTCCTAGATTAAGAATTCCTCATATCAGTGAGGTCATATAATACATGTCTTTCTCTGATTGACTTTTTTCGCTCAGTGTAACACTCTCCAGTTCCATCCATGTCATTGCAAATGGCAAGACTTCATTCCTTTTCATGGCTACATAATATTCCATTATATATATATACACCACTTCTTCTTTATCCATTCACCTGTCGATGGACATCATGGCTCTTTCCACAGTTTGGCTATTGTGGACATTGCTGCTGTCAACATCAGGGTGCACGTACCCCTTTGGATTCCCACATTTGTATCTTTGGGGTAAATACCCACTAGTGCAATTGCTGGATCGTATGGTAGCTCTATTTTCAACTTTTTGAAGAACCTACATACTGTTTTCCAGAGTGGCTGCACCAGCTTGCATTCCCACCAACAATGTAGTAGGGTTCCCCTTTCTCCACATCCTCACCAACATCTGTCATTTCCTGACTTGTTAATTTTAGCCATTCTGACTGGTGTGAGGTGATATCTCATTGAGGTTTTGATTTGGATTTCTCTGATGCTGAGTGATGAGCACTTTTTCATATGTCTATTGGCCATTTGGATGTCTTCTTTGAAGAAATGTCTGTTCATGTCTTCTGCCCACTTCTTGATTGGATTATTTGTTCTTTGCATGTTCAGTTTAATAAGTTCTTTATAGATTTTGGATACTAGCCCTTTATCTGATATGTCATTTGAAAATATCTTCTCCCAATCTGTCAGTTGTCTTTTGGTTTTGTTGACTGTTTCTTTTGCTGTGCAAAAGCTTTTTATCTTGATGAAGTCCCAATAGTTCATTTTTGCCCTTGCTTCCCTTGCCTTTGGCAATGTTTCTAGGAAGAAGTTGCTGTGGCTGAGGTTGAAGAGGTTGCTGCCTGTGTTCTCCTTTAGGATTTTGATGGACTCCTGTCTCACATTTAGGTATTTCAACCACTTTGAGTCTATTTTTGTATGTGGTGTAGAAAATGGTCCAGTTTCATTCTTCTGCATGTGGCTGTCGAATTTTCCCAACACCATTTGTTGAAGAGACTGTCTTTATTCCATTGGAAATTCTTTCCTGCTTTGTCGAAGATTAGTTGACCATGGAGTTGAGGGTCTATTTCTGGGCTCTCTGTTCTGTTCCATTGATCTATGTGTCTGTTTTTGTGCCATTACCATACTGTCTTGATGATGACAGCTTTGTAATAGAGCTTGAAGCCCGGAATTGTGATGCCGCCAGCTTTGCTTTTCTTTTTCAACATTCCTCTGGCTATTTGGGGTCTTTTCTGGTTCCATACCAATTTTAGGGTTATTTGTTCCATTTCTTTGAAAAAAGTGGATGGTATTTTGATAGGGATTGCATTGAATGTGTAGCTTTCTCTAGGTAGCATTGACATCCTCACAATATTTGTTCTTCCTATCCATGAGCATGGAACGTTTTTCTATTTCTTTGTGTCTTCCTCAGTTTCCTTCATGAGTATGTTATAGTTTTCTGAGTACAGATTCTTTGCCTCTTTGTTAAATTTATTCCTAGGTATCTTATGGTTTTGTGTGCAATTGTAAATGGGATCGACTCCTTAATTTCTCTTTTCTTCTGTCTTGTTGTTGGTGTATAGGAATGCCACTGATTTCTGTGCATTGATTTTATATCCTGCTACTTTACTGAATTCCTGTATGAGTTCTAGCAGTTTTGGGTTGAGTCTTTTGGGTTTTCCTCATAAAGTATCATATCATCTCCAAAGAGTGAGAGTTTGACTTCTTCTTTGCTGATTGGATGCCTTTGATTTCTTTTTGTTGTCTGATTGCTGAAGCTAAGACTTCTAATACTATTTTGAATATCATTGGTAATAGTAGATATCCCTGCCTTGTTCCTGACCTTAGGCGGAAATCTCTCAGTCTTTACCCACTGAGAATGATATTTGCTGTGGGTTTTTCATAGATGGCTTTTATGATATTGAGGTATGTACCCACTATCCCTATATCTGAAGAGTTTTGATCAAGAAAGAATGCTGTACTTTGTCAAATGCTTTTTTTGTATCTTTCGAGATCATATGGTTCTTGTTCTTTCTTTTATTAATGTATTGTATCACATTGATTGCTTTGTGGATGTTGAACCAACTTTACATCCCAGGGATAAATCCCACTTGGTCATGGTGAATAATCCTCTTAATGTACTGTTGGATCCTATTGGCTAGTATTTTGGTGAGAATTTTTGCATCCATGTTCATCAAGGATATTTGTCTGTAGTTCTCCTTTTGGATGGGGTCTTTGTCTAGTTTTGAGATCAAGGTAATGGCGGCCTCATAAAACAAGTTTAGAATTTTTCCTTCCATTTTTGTATTTTGGAACAGTTTCAGGAGCATAGGTATTAATTCTTTAAATGTATAGTAGAATTCCCCTGGGAAACCATCTGGCCCTGGGCTTTTGTTCGTTGGGAGATTTTTGATGACTGCTTCAATCTCCTTATTGGTTATGGGTCCAGGTTTTCTATTTCTTCCTGGTTCCATTTTGGTAATTTATACATCTCTAGGAATGCATCCATTTCTTCCAGATTATCTAATTTGCTGGCATCTAGTTGCTCATAGTATGTTCTTATAATTGTTTGTATTTCTTTGGTGTTGTTTGAGATCTCTCTTCTTTCATTCATGATTTTATTTATTTGGGTCCTTATTCTGTTCTTTTTGATAAGTCTGGCCAGGGGTTTATCAGTCTTGTTAATTCTTTCAAAGAACCAGCTCCTGGTTTTGTTGATCTGTTTTACTATTCTTTAGGTTTCTATTTCATTGATTTCTGCTCTGATCTTTATTATTTCTCTTGTCTTGCTGAGTTTAAGCTTCATTTGCTGTTCTTTCTCTAGCTCCTTTAGTTGTAGGGTTAGGTTGTGTATTTGAGACCTTTCTTGTTTCTTGATAAAGGCTTGTATTGCTATATACTTACCTCTTAGGACCGCGTTTACTGCATTCCAAAGATTTTGAACAGCTGTGTTTTTATTTTCATTTGTTTCCATGACTTTTTAAAATTCTTCTTAATTTCCTGGTTGGCTCAGTCATTCTTTAGTAGGATGCTCTTTAGCCTCCATGTATTTGAGTTCTTTCTGATTTTCCTCTTGTGATTGAGTTCCAGTTTCAAAGCATTGTGGTCTGAAAATATGCAGAGAATGATCCCAATCTTTTGGTACTGGTGAGACCTGATTTGTGACCTAGGATGTGATCTATTCTGGAGAATGTTCCATGGGCACTAGAGAAGAATGTGTATTCTGTTGCTTTGGGATGGAATGTTCTGAATATACCTGTGAAGTCCATTTGGTTACAGTGTGTCATTTAAAATCCTATTTCATTGTGGAACTTTTGTTTCGATGATCTGTCCATTTCAGTGAGGGGTGTGTTAAAGTCCCCCACTATTATTGTATTGTTGTCGATGTGTTTCTTTGCTTTTGTTATTAATTGGCTTATATCATTGGCTGCTCCCATGTTAGGGGCATAGATATTTACAATTGTTAGATCTTCTTGTTGGATAGACCCTTTAAGTAGAATATAGTGCCCTTCCTCATCTCTTATTATAGTCTTTGGTTTAAAATCTGATTTGTCTGATATAAGGATTGCCACCCCAGCTTTCTTTTGGTGTCCGTTAGCATGGTAAATGGTTTTCCACCCCCTCACTTTCAATGTGGGGGTGTCTTTGGGTCTAAAATGAGTCTCTTGCAGACAGCATATCAATGGGTCTTGTTTTTTTATCCAATCTGATACCCTGTGTCTTTTGATTGGGGCATTTAGCCCATTTACATTCAGGGTAACTATGGAAAGATATGAATTTAGTGCCATTGTATTGCCTGTAAGGCGACTCTTACTGTATATTGTCTGTGTTCCTTTCTGGTCTATGTTACTTTTAGGCTCTCTCTTTGCTTAGAGGATCCCTTTCAATATTTCTCATAGGGCTGGTTTCGTGTTTGCAAATTCCTTTAGTTTTTGTTTGTCCTGGAAGCTTTTTATCTCTCCCTTTATTTTCAATGACAGCCTAGCTGGATATAGTATTCTTAGCTGCATATTTTTCTCATTTAGTGCTCTGTGTATATAATGCCAGTCCTTTCTGTCCTGCCATATCTCTGTGGATAGGTCTGTTGCCAATCTAATGTTTCTACCATTGTAGGTTACAGACCTCTCATCCCGAGCTGCTTTCAGGATTTTCTCTTTGTCTCTGAGACTCGTAAGTTTTACTCTTAGATGTCAGGGTGTTGACCTATTTTTATTGATTTTGAGCGGGATTCTCTGTGCCTCATGGATTTTGATGCCTCTTTCCTTCCCCACATTAGGGAAGTTCTCTGCTATAATTTGCTCCAATATACCTTCTGGCCCTTTCTCTCTTTCTTCTTCTGGGATCCCAATTATTCTAATATTGTTTCATCTTATGGTATCACTTATCTCTCGAATTCTGCCCTCGTGATCCAGTAGTTGTTTATCTCTCTTTTTCTCAGCTTCTTTAGTCTCCATCATTTGGTTTCTATGTCACTAATTCTGTCTTCTGCCTCATTTATCCTAGCAGTTAGAGCCTCCATTTTTGTTTGCACCTCCTTAATAGCCTCTTTGATTTTGACTTGGTTAGATTTTAGTTCTTTGATTCCTCCAGAAAGGGTTTCTCTAATATCTTCCATGCTTTTTTCAAGCCCAGCTAGTAATCTTGAAATCATCATTCTGAACTCTAGTTCTGACATCTTACTAATGTCTATATTGATTAGGTCCCTGGCAGTCAGTACTGCCTCTTGTTCTTTTTTCTCAGGTGATTTTTTCTATCTTGTCATTTTGTCCAGAGGAGAATAGATGAATGAGAGAACAAAATGCTAACAGTGTAACAATGACCCCAGAAAAATATACACTAAACAAATCAGAAGAGACCTGAAACTGGGGGAAAAGAAAGGGAAGGAAAGAAAAAAGAAAAAGATAAAAACAAAAAACCAAAATTAAAAAAAAAAAAAACAGAATATGATCACATATGACCAGGCTTGTGCATAGATCAGTGCCACAGACTAGATTTTGGGTGTATTTTGGTCTGTTAGAAGAAAGTGCCTCCCAAAATTTTAAAGAAAGAAAAAGTTATATATGTACAAAAGTAAGGGTAAATATGATGAAAGGATGGAATATGACTCTAGAGATGAAAATTATAAAAGATTTTATAAAAGGAATTGATAAGATAAGAAGTTGATTTAAAAAAGAAAGAAGAGGATTTAAAAAAAAAGGGAGCGAATGTGATCAGGCAGAAGACTAGAACATGGCCATACACTAGAGATTTAGGGTATATTTTGATCTGTTAGAAGAAACTGTAACCGAAATTTTCAAGAGAGAACAACATATATATATATACCAAAAATAAGGTTAACTACTATGAAGGGATAGAATATAACTCTAAAAATGAAAAATATAAAGATTTTTTAATAAAAGGGATTGATAAGATGTTTTTCGAAAAAGGGAAAGAAAAAATTAAAAAAAAGAGAAAAAGAAAAAGAAAGTTAAAAAAAATAACTTTAAAAGACTAAAGAATCATGGGAAAAAAACCATGAATCTTATGTGCTGTATTCTCCTAGTGCTGGAGTTCTGCTGTTCTCATTGATCGGTAAACTTTGTCTTGGTTGGCTGTGCTTGCTGGTCTTCTGGTGGAGGGGCCTGTTGCATTGGTTCTCAGATGTCTTTGCCAGAGGTGGAATTGCTGCACCATTGCTGGTGGCCTGGCTAAGTAATCTGCTTGGTTTTGCTCCCAGGAGGTTTTGTTCCCTGCAAGCTTTCCGTACAGCTTTGGCGGATGAGAGTGAAAATGACAGCCTCCCAATCTCCACCCAGAGGAGCCAAGAGCTCAGGCCCCACTCCTCAGTGCGGCCCCAGAGAAAAGCAGTCAATCACTCCCGTCTACCCAGTCTCCAGCCACACTCAGTGCTCACCCTGCCTGTGACTGAGCATTTCTATCTCTGGCACATGACCCTGTGTGGAGTCTCCAAACCCAGCGGATTCTGCAGTGTGCTCCCGAGCCACTCCTCCTAGGGGAGGAAGGGGAGTCTCCCCGGATCTGCCGCTTCTTGGGTCCCTGCTGGAAGTGCAGTGGCCCGACAGCTGTGGATCACTGCTTACTGCAACCCTGAGCTGAGAGCCCACTCCTCGGCTCCGTCTCTGCAGCCGGCTTCCCTGCTCTGATACCTGGGAGCTCTGCCGCACTCAGGCACCCCAGGTCTTCCTGTGACCCTGAGGGTCCTGAGACCACACAGTCCCAGTGAGGGTTCCACACCCCCTTAGCCACTGGAGTGATGTCCCTCAAAGGAGCCGACTTCTAAATGTTCTGATTTTGTGCTCCGCTGCTCTATCACTTGCCAGAAGTGGCTGACGGAGGCCCCCTCCCTCGCTGTCTATCTTCCCGAATATTGCCTCGGAGTCACATCTCCGAACGTCCTACCTTTCAGAAAGTGGTCTCTTTTCTGTTCAGAGAGTTGCTGCTATTTTTTTCTTCGATCTCCTGTTGAGTTTGTAGGAGTTCAGAATGGTTTGATCCCTATCTAGCTGAATTCCTGGGACCAGACAAAATATAGGTCTCCTACTCCTCCACCATCTTGCTCCTCCTCCCCGTATTTCTTTTTTAAGAGTCATTGTTGACTATATTTTAATTTTTGTAATAAATAGGAAAACACATCTTTAATGAAAAACAGCAAAAAAATGATTTTCCTGTTCTGTGCATAGTGGATTATTAGTGGCTTCATGAGCTGCCATTCTTGTTGAATACTACAAATGTATCTTAAGTTGAGTAAAGTTGACACACTGTCTTTGTTTATATTGGCTTCATCACCAGCCTAGCTCTTCTAATGGTAGAAAAATGGCTCTAAGCCTTATGTCTTTTCACCACCAAGAGAAGAGAGGTGAAAACTACTTCATTGCAGAAGCCACAGCATGTCAGAGGCTCTAAGCTGGTTATGCACCAATGTCTGAGCCAATCATTGTGGTCAGAGGCATGGTCAGATGATGTGCTTTCAGGTCAGTGGGGCCTCACTTTTGGAAGTAGGTTAACCTACCTTAAACATATTGGCTAAAATTGAGGGGCATGCATTGCCAAAAGTAAAAGAATGTTAAGAACACAAGCAAGATGACCACTCTAATTTATGAATGCGGTTCTTTGTTATTTTGAAAGAATGCTACTCATAGGCAGGAATTAATTTTATTTCTCTCTCTGTCCCCTCCCCCATCTCTCTCTCTCTCTTTCTTTTCCTTGTTGAAGATAGAGGCAAAGATGTAAAGCTGCAGGAGGAACCAAGGCAAAATACACAGTTAAAACAAGTTTAAGACACCTGGAAAACAGTATCAATGTCATCTGAGATTGCTGGTAACTTGAAATGCTAAAAACAGAGTTTATTGTGACTTCTTATTGGCTACCCAAAGCTCTATGACCACTTCTGGCTTATACCCCAGAGTGTATTCCATTGTTTCAGATTTATTTTAGCTTCCAGGAAAGAATCATTGGCCTGAATACTTCATTTTCCAACCAATCTCAATAGCAATGATTTTTGGCATAATTTTGCAGGTTGGCTTTGTTTCAAACCATCAGCTTTCCATCAACACATTTTGTCTCCAAAGGCAAAAATCACAGTTTCTGCCCTCTACATTTTTATGAAGGTTCCCATCTCTGGGGATGTTATATTCAAAGTTACCAGATGTGCAAATACAGCCTCAGGCTGAATCTGTGGCCCCATTATAATCGGACTTTCTGTTTTGACAACTCTCTGCTCATACAAAGAGGAACAGGTAGCATCTTGAAGTGAATTCACTGCACATTTGGAATGAAACCTTCCAGGTGCAGCAACAGACAACTATCTCAGTAGAGAAAATGACAGCATTTGCAGCTTGGAGAATCACCTCATAAATCTGCTGTCCCACTTTTGTTATACAGATTTTAATTTAGACTTGATTTATTAGAAATTTTCCAAGCTACTGAGAAATTAAGCATGGACTGAAATGCCTCTCTTCAGAGAATTAATGTCAGGACTACTGGTGATGTAACATAGAGAAGAAATTATAGCTCAAATATAATGGGAAAAAAAAACACCTTATTTAAAAGCAAGAGAATTGAATTCTAATTCACAAGTTGGCCCTGAGCAGCTGTGTGACTTTGGACAATGTCCTTGTAGGGTCTTGTTTTCTTTACTTATAAATAAAGGGCTGCAGTTGGAGAGCCTTCAGTCCTAGTAATTTATTCCATTTCTGCTTTTGTTACTCACAAACTAAGAGAAAAAGGAGATAGAAAAGAATGATAAAAAACATCAGCACTGAGTCTACTCAACACTCACTGCCATAATAAAATATACAAAAAAGTTGCAACAAAAAGGAGAAAAAAAATCCGTTATACTCTATTTTTGACTCAGTTACCTAATAAACAATCTCTGGTTACATTTACTTAAACCTCACTAGTTAAATTATGTAGAAGTTTAATTTTATTTCAGAGTATCTCAAAACTTTTATTCTGTATCAGCACATCTGTGGGGTAGCATCCACTAATGCTGTTTAACACTGGAAGTTTGTCTTTGGTGGCTGGGCCACTCTATCAGGTTACATCAGCTTCTCATGGAGTAGGAACTGTGGTGAACATAGAGATGTGCCACCTGAGACCTTAGTTACCGAATTTACAAGGCCCAGTGCACAAAAATGCAGGGATACATTTTTTTTAATTATCAAGAATTTCAGGACAGCAACAGAGCATTGACCCAAACAAAGGCCCCTGAGGGGACCTGAGTGAGTGCAGAGATCATATACCTATAAGGCAGGCCCTGGTACTACCCAGATGACCCTTCAAGAGGGGAGGGAGGTGGGAGGATGGGTTAGCCCGGTGATGGGTATTAAGGAGGGCACGTACTGCATGGAGCACTGGGTGTTATACAAAAACAATGAATTGTGGATCACTACATCAAAAACTAATGATGTATTGTATGGTGACTAACATTAACATAATAAAATAAAATTTAAAAAAAAAGGACTTGTTGATTCAGCTGTGAGGAATGCCAAGGATGGCCTCATCTGCAAGGAGCCTAGCTTCCTGGGGTGGACCATACCCAACTGTGGCAGGGATGTAAAGGGCTGGTCACTTTAGCCCCACATGAGACAACTTGGGTGCACCATTTCCACACCTTCTCAAGGGTCTGCTGAGGCTCTGGTCTGCATCACAGTTTACTTGCTTACTCTACTTAGTTCTGCCTTCCCTGTTTGGTCCCCAGGTGTTGTTTCCAACAGTACTTTCTATATCCTAAACTGTCTCAGAGTCTGCTTCTGATGACTGCATATTATTATTATTTATTTTAAGAATAATAACTTTGAAAACAATGCATTTTTAATTAAAAACATACAAAAAGAAACTATACAAGAAAAAATGAGAATAAAATCACACAAATATTCACACCCAATAAGGATCAGCATTTGTATGTGTTAATCCTTATCTCAGGTTTTGCTCTGGGCTTGTGTAGAGATAGGAGGGTCTAATGGTTTGGTAGAGAGATAGATGCAAAGAGATATAAATAGAAATAAAGTAAATGTGAGGACTAAATAATATCACATATTGAGTTCACACAAGGATTCAAAACAGTGCTAGGCACATAAGTAATAATATCCCCAAATCTCTCCCTGTCTGCTCTTTTCCTGTATGTGTATTTCAATTGCAATTCTATTATATCCCTGTTTCCCCATTGCAAATATCATTGGATATTCACATACAAATGAGTTTCCTGGGAGAAGTTCACAACACTAAAAGAGAGCAGTATAAGAGGCGCTAAGCTCTCAGATGGATGCTGCTTAGTTGGTACTTCCTTTACTGTAAGATGTAATAGCTCCCATGTGTTAATTATAATAACAATTGATCTTTCAAGGTCAAAACTCTGGAGGAGGAAAACCTTTCAAATTAGCAGCCAATGTAAGTTAAAATTGTCATCAGAGCCATTGGCCTGAATAATATGTTTTTGCAAGCTGAGAAGCCTTAATCACCAGCAAAATCATAATAGAAACAGAAATATAATTCAGAATTCTTTTCCTGGAATTTTTCTTCACTGAGCTGAATCCTAAAAAAAAACCTATCAGGTAAGATATTGTGTTGCAGGGATTGGTGTTACCACAACAGTGTAGGTTTCTTTGACAGCCTTGCAATGATAAGGAGTACAGCGAGTCTTAGTCCCTACTGAGGTGCATCCTCCTCTCAGATCTGAGGGTTTGACTCAACATAGTAGTGTGGAACAAGACTCAGAGATTTTGAAGTTCCTTGCTGACAACTTATGATCATCACAGAAACTTAATACATAACCAAACAATACCAGACATCAAATCTCAATTAGAAAAAAAAATTAAGCTAGTCAAAAGGAATGTGTGTTTATCTGAAATAAGAACAGCATTTTGAAGCAAAGCAAATATGAAACATCTTCTTTTGCCCAGATGATGTCCTAGAAGAATGCTTTGCCAGATGTATGTTTCAAGTTAGAAGGAGTGTTCCTAGAGCCTCAAATTAAAACTGTCTTGGTAAAAAGACAGAAGTTTTGCAGGAATCATCTGCAAACAAACTTGACAGCCCCTGAGTAAATCCTTGGAAAGTCTAAAACCACCAGAATTTGAAGTCCTAGTGAGTCATAAGTGGGCCATATGCTGTGCCAACTGAAGCTCTGCAGTGTGGAGCCATGTGGGAGTGGGTGTGAATCTTAGCCCCACCATATTTCATCTATAAGAGTGGGCCAGTCACTTTACCTCTTTACACCCCAAGTTCCTTACCTGTAAGTATTGACGCAGACAACCACATCAAACGTCACTGTGAAAGTTCTTTCAGATAACTTACATTAGGCACTAGGGCAGAACTGGCACACAACACATGATAGCTATCACCCCTCGTGGTATCATCTTTCAGAATTCTGCCACACATGGGAAAGAGGGAGAAAAAGATGGAAACAACCAGCCTAAGAAAAATGAAGTTTGAAGCTTTCAAGGCATTTTAAAGTTCGAAGAACAATGTGAAACACAAAGTGATCCAGGGGGGAAGTGAGACATGTAAACCGGATGCTTAAGATATGCAAATAAAAATATGTGTAGGAAAATCATCTATAAAGGACACAGCCCTGCACAATTATTACCAAAAGTGTTGGTTTGGAGTTCAATTATAAAGAGAGCATCACAATAACAGCAACCATGGCTAGACATTAACAGCTTATTACGTGTAAAAACATACTAAATGCTCACCAGGGATGTCTTGTTTTATATTTTTATATTTTATATTTTATCTTAATTTATATTTTATATTTATATTTAAGGATATTCTTATTTATTTTATATTTATATTATTTAGATGACATTTATTTATTATTTATTTATTTATTTATTTATTATTTCATTTTTGACTTTCATACTGGAGAAGTCCCAAGACATTGGATTTTTTTTTTTAAGGTTTGCAATGTGATGTTTTGCTACACATATACAATGTGAAATGATTACCACAACCAAGCTAATTAACATATCCATCACTTTACATAGTTACCATTTTGAAATATGGGGTCAGAACACTTAAGAATTGGGGAGCCTGGGTGGCTCAGTCCATTAAGTATCTGCCTTTGGCTCAGGTCATGATCTCGGGTCCTGGGATCCAACCCCACATTGGGCTCTCTGCTCAGCTGAGAGCCTGCTTCTTCCTCTCCCTCTATTCCTCTCCCCTGCTCGTGCTCTCTCTCTCTCTCTCTCTCTCTCAAATAAATAAATAAATAAATAAATAAATAAATAAAATCCTTAAAAAAATAAAAAAAAAAACACTTAAGAACTACTCTCTTAGAATACTTCAACTGTCCAACCCAGTATTAACTATAGTCACCAGGCTATGCATTGTATCTCCAGAGCTTATTCATCTTCCATAACTGAAACTTTCTGCCCTTTGACCAACATCTCCTCATTTATTGTTATTAACACTATTTTACAAATGTGGAAACCAAGGCACATGTTCAACAACATGCTCAAAATCTCACAAGAAGAAAGTTTGGCAGCTTTCAGTTGCCAGGTTGAATCCTGCCTGTCTATTTCTCATCTGCCAACTTCTGCCACAGCTTGTGGAATGCCATGGGCTTAACGGTTATCAGGAACCTACTTGGAATCTTAGCACTACTACATGTTAGTTGTGTACTTCTTGGGCATACAATTATTCAGTTTTTCTGAACTGCTGTTTCTGAACTAGTATAAGGAAAATACTAGTTCCTTCCTTGCAGTGTTATTGTAAAGTAGCTGTTATTAGTGTTTTTATTAATGTAGAAGATATTTACTCATTTTATTGTTGATTTTCTTGACTTTTAAAGGGAGAAAAAACTTTTCATAATACTTTTCAAGCAGAAATGACTCTTCTGGTCCAGTGTTTTCCATTTATTCCTCATCTCTAAGAATTTTACACTTATATATGCTTATAGTATTATTATTTAGTTTTTTCCCTTGTAAGTTGACTGGTATGTAAGTTGACAACAATTTAAATAGCTACTGTAGGCTCATCCAAAGCAATAAAATCTGTAAAATCTCAAAGCAGATAAGATACTTTGTTTTTTGATTGTACTAAAACAGCCAAATGACTATCACAATTTAAAATTCCAAATACCCTCAGTGGTATGGATGCACACTTTGGAAAATGGCATTCAATCAACCTTCAAAAGAGAGTGCTGAGAGCCAGAGGTGTAATATGCTCCTGGGTACACAGATAACTCATGGCCAAGCTTAGAACTCACACCTCCCAATGGCTCACCAGCTATTCAAGACAGCAATCCTGTTCCTCAAAGCCAAGTTGCAGGTCCATGGACTGAGTCTGCTCAGAAAGTAAATGTGGGATTGTTGAATCAGTCCATGCAAGGGGAGTAGTTGAGTCCCCTGGGTTGTGAAGTGTGTCTCTGAAACTTAACACAGATCACACATTTTCATTCCTATTAAAAATCCTGTCAGAGTTTCCTCAAACTGGGCTTTGAACTGTTGGCTAAGTTCAAATTACATATGCTTTGGCATTGTTTAGAAGGAAGTGTTCTGGATAATGTTCCTCTACTAATAGAGGGAGACTTTCAACACTCTCATTGAAATGTTACTGAATTGGAATCCTTTTCTGTTCATTGTGTTTAGCAAGAAAGACACTGTTTTTTTTTTTTTTCCTTGATGTAGACATAGTAAATAAATACCACTGCTACTACTGTGTATGTCAGGGCTGTACTCATTCTGGTAAAATGTCCAAGTGTGATGCTACTTTCCACACCCAGATGGATGTTCAGCGTACTGGTTCCCTGTGCCATTCTGGATATGGTCTTTCAAAGTCTGGCAGGCCAGACAGATGAAAGAGGTCAGGGTTTGCAACTGGAAAACTAGCTCTGACACTAAATAATCATATGACCCTGGATGACCATATGACCTTAGATGATGAACTTAACTCATCTGGACTTTACTTTCTTCCTTTGGAAAATGAAGAGAATAATGATGCCTGGTTAATGAAAGTCACACAAATGTTATGAGGGTAAGAAAAAAATATGTATAGGAGAGTCATTCATCAAAGGCATAGCACCACACAAATATTACCAAGGATTTTATTTTGGAGTTCAATTATGAAATTGGAATGCACTTTAACACACTTTTGAAGTGTAAAAAATGTTGGTTGAAGAAAGGGAATATGTGCACTTACGCTCTCACTCATTTTTTCTTCTATAAACTATGTTATTGACTCTTCCAGTTTTTCTTTTTTAATTTTTTCAACTTACTGGGCAGAGATGCTAAGGAGAGGTTTCTGGTGAATTGTTTTGTTACTTAGTTCAGAATAATAACAAGTTGCCAAATTCATTAAACTGCATTTTAGATTGATACAATATAATTTCCACCATGCTTGGAAAAACAAAATGGAAATTACTCTTTTGAGATTAATTTTTATTTTTGCCAAGAAATTCATATGCATTGTGAAAATAATTAAGTATTATGAAAAAAGCTATAAGTGAAATATGGCAGGAGATTTGTCCTTTTCTTCCTACCCATAATTCCTTTCCCTCGTGGTACCTACTTTCAGCTCTTAAAGCCATTATTTCTGGTATTTATCTCCAAAACTCTAAATAACATGTTTATACTTTTCTTTCTTCATTGATTAATTGTGAATGTTATCTACTGACTCTGTATCATGGTAGTTGATGAATATTTAGCTCTCTTACATCAAGATCTCTGTTCTCTCCCTACTGTCTCTTAAATAATTGTGGTAATTTAGAGCTGACTGCATAATCAGTGTCACCCCTTCCTTTTGAGAGGTAGGATCTATTTCCCTCTCCATGAATATGTACTAGCCTGTAACTGTGTTGATCACTGGAATGTAGCAGAAGTGATGCTATACTAGTTCTGAACCTAGCCTTTAGGAAGACTGATAGTTTTGCCTTGATCCTCTTGGAATACTTGTAGACTCTCTTTGCTAGGTAGGAAGACTCTGAAGAATTTTAGATATGTTGTCCCACAGCAATCTCACAGTCAAGAAAAAGTATGGGAGAGCCTTTGTAAGAAAGATTTATAGATATGAATATCATCAAATGTAGTGGGCCCTAATAAGATTCAAAAGAAACCCATGAAGTTTTAAAAATAATTTAAATGGTGTATATATCACCAATTTAGTGTGAAAAGAGTCAGAGAGAGCTCAGAATAAGGGCTGTCAGCCTCTAACCCCTCAGCAGGAATCAGACTAGAACATACACTATCTAGTTTCTTTCTTATGGAAAAGAAAAGATAATTCATGACGGAAAGAAAAACACAGAGAGCAGAGTCAAGAACCACGGAAAATTTTCCCAAGAAGCAGGACTGGGATGGAATATAAGAACTAGCAACATGTGTCTAGTTAGTTTCAAAATTTCTCTAGAGTAGTGACTGCAACATGAGTCTTAATCCCTTCTTTTTATTTTATTTTTTTTAAGATTTTATTTATTTATTTGACAGAGAGAGACACAGTGAGAGAGGGAACACAAGCAGGGGGAGTGGGAGAGGGAGAAGCAAACTTCCCGTGGAACAAGGAGCCCGATGTGGGGCTTGATCCCAGGATCCTGCGATCATGACCTGAGCCGAAGGCAGACGCTTAATGACTGAGCCACTCAGGCTCCCCTTAACCCCTTCTTTTTAAACAGGAGCATCTGTGATAGTTATTTTCTCTCTGTTCCAACACTGTATATGGGGTGGATAGGGGCCATGTAACTTTGTGTTTGGTTTCTAGGTCTTTAGATTGAAAGGACTATACTCAAAGAGCCGTGCCTGAAGAGTCTCACCATTTTTTCCTTACTCATTCATTTTGTCCTCTTGTACCAGGGCTGACTTGTGACTGCTTTGACTAATGGAGCATGGGGGAAGTGATGCTTTGACAGTCCACACCTCTCATATAAGAGCACTGTAAGCTTTTGCCTTAGTCTCGCGGATCCCTGAATATATGCCATGAAATAGACCACATAGAGAGGTCCTGAGACTACATATATAGAGAAAAGTGTCCAGCTAACCTAGGGAAGGTCCACACATATGAGTAAAACTATCTTATATCCTCTATTTTGTCGGTGTTTGGAAATAAAGAATGGCACTTGGGTTTTCCCCATTCACTATGCAGAGTTCTATGTAATCTGCATTTTCAGTGTCTTACCCTCAACTTCTACCAGACATGGTGACTGCTTTCAAGACCTCTCTGATTACATTTCTTGAAAGAATAAATTCTGGTTTCTTATAGAAGCAGGGAAAAAATGAGCTAGTTAATTCTTCATGGGGTGGGAGAGGGAACATGGGGGTCAAACCCATATTTAAGCTTATCTAAATTTTCCATAGTACATAGTACACCAATTTTGAACATTTCTGGGATTCTTTGGGTTTAACTGAATTACTTTCACAATTATTCCCCTTCCACGTGTTCAGGTTCAGATTTATAGTGTTATTTTGGTATGTAAACAACATAATAAATGTATGGTACTTATATAGAGACTCGGTTAAGAATTCAACAAATTGTAGCTTTGCTTACATTGTTGTCTTTATCTGTATGCTAAAGGAATTAATTATAGTGTAGGAACTATACTGTCTAGGTTCAAATCTTCATTCTATTTCATAGTTATGAGATGTTGAGCACGCTACTTCTCTCCTTACATTCTTTGCATCAGTGACTATCTGTAACAATGGGACTTATTTAACTACCTCATAGGGTTGTTATGAGGACTATGTATGGCAATTAATATAAATCACCAAGTCCTTAGATAATATTGAATGAATATTAGCTACTCTTATTAATAACATCTCTAGGTCCTCTCCAATTCAATGATTCTCAAATGAAGTATCTCAATAATGACATTTATTTGATCAAAATAAAGTATTGAATGTGATGGCTGAGTTACTGTTTATTCATTTCCTTGACAGCTCATTCATCATCTCTGTGGGTTGTCTGGGTGGCTGGCTTTTGAGACTTCAGCTTCTAGGTCTTTTCTCTCTCTCTCTCTCTTGCTCTCTCTCTCTGAGAGGCTACTGTGTACAGAAGGACAAGGAGCTAGTTGCATTTCCGGTGTCTTTGTGATTAAGCTGGGATATAGAGTTTCCTTCCAGAAATCTGACAAGACATTTTCACATTGTTATGGTACCATGGGTTGTTGTTTTTTTAATTTAATTTTATTATGTTATGTTAATCACCATACATTACATCATTCGTTTTTGATGTAGTATTCCATGATTCATTGTTTGCGTATAACACCCAGTGCTCCATTCAGTATGTGCCCTCTTTAATACTCATCATGAGGCTAACCCATCCCCCCGACCCCCTCCCCTCTAGAACCCTCAGTTTGTTTCTCAGAGTCCATAGTCTCTCATGGCTTGTCTCTCCCTCCGATTTCCCCCCCTTCATTTTTCCCTTCCTGCTATCTTCTTCTTCTTTTTTATAACATATAATGTATTATTTGTTTCAGAGGTACAGATCTGTGATTCATCAGTCTTACACAATTCACAGCACTCACCATAGCACATAACCTCCCCAGTGTCTATCACCCAGCCACCCCATCCTTGCTCTTTCCATAGTTTGGCTATTGTGGACATTGCTGCTATAAACATACTCCTTCGGATCCCTACATTTGTGTCTTTGGGGTAAATACCCAGTAGTGCAATTGCTGGATCACATGGTAGCTCTATTTTCAACTTTTTGAGGAACCTCCATACTGTTTTCCAGAGTGGCTGCACCAGCTTGCATTCCCACCAACAGTGTGGGAGGGTTCCCCTTTCTCTGCATCCTCGCCAACATCTGTCATTTCCTGACTTGTTAATTCTAGCCATTCTGACTGGTGTGAGGTGATATCTCATTGACGTTTTGATTTGGATTTCCCTGATGCTGAGTGATGTTGAGGACTTTTCATGTGTCTGTTGGCCATTTGGATGTCTTCTTTGGAAAAATGTCTGTTCATGTCTTCTGTCCATTTCTTGATTGGATTATTTGTTCTCTGGGTGTTGAGTTTGATAAGTTCTTTATAGATTTTGAACACTAGCCCTTTATCTGATATGTCATTTGCAAATATTTTCTCCCATTCTGTCAGTTGTCTTTGGTTTTCTTGACTGTTTCCTTTGCTGTGCAAAAGCTTTTTATCTTGATGAAGTCCCAATAGTTCATTTTTGCCCTTGCTTCCCTTGCCTTTGGTGATGTTTCTAGGAAGAAGTTGTTATGGCTGAGGTCGAAGAGGTTGCTGCCTGTGTTCTCCTTTAGGATTTTGATGGACTCCTGTCTCACATTTAGGACTCTCATCCATTTTGAGTCTATTTTTGTGTGTGGTGTAAGGAAATGGTCCAGTTACATTCTTCTGCATGTGGTTGTCCAATTTTGCCAACACCATTTGTTGAAGAGACTGTCTTTTTTCCATTGGACATTCTTTCCCGCTTTGTCAAAGATTAGTTGACCATAGAGTTGAAGGTGTATATCTGTGCTCTCTATTCTGTTCCATTGATATGTGTGTGTGTTTTTGTGCCAGTACCATACAGTCTTGATGATGACAGCTTTCTAATAGAGCTTGAAGTCCGGAATTGTGATGCTGCCAGCTTTGCTTTTCTCTTTCAACATTCTTCTGGCTATTTGGGGTCTTTTCTGGTTCTATACAAATTTTAGGGTTACTTGTTCCATTTCTTTGAAAAAAGTGTATGGTATTTTGATAGGATTGCTTTAAATGTGTAGATTGTTCTAGGTAGCATTGAG
Organism: Callorhinus ursinus; assembly: GCF_003265705.2. NCBI lineage: Eukaryota > Metazoa > Chordata > Mammalia > Carnivora > Otariidae > Callorhinus > Callorhinus ursinus. The sequence goes on along the minus strand of NW_027397066.1, from coordinate 10,833,482 downwards.
ATCTTCACGATATTTCTTTTTCCAATCCACAAGCATGGAACATTTTTCCATTTCTTTCTGTCTTCCTCAATTTCTTTATGAGTATTTTATAGTTTTCTGAGTTTACAGATTTTATAGTTTCTATAGTTTACAGATTCTTTACCTCCTTGGCTAGATGGATTCCTTGGTATCTTATGGTTTTGGGTGCAATTGTAAATGGGATCAACTCCTTAATTTCCCTTTCTTCTGTCTTATTGTTGGCATATAGGAATGTCACTGATTTCTGTGCATTGATTTTATATCCTGCCACTTCACTGAATTCCTGTATGAGTTCTAGCAGTTTTGGGGTGGAATCTTTTGGGTTTTCCACATAAAGTATCATATCATCTGCAAAGAGTGAGAGTTTGACTTCTTCTTTGCCAATTCGGATGCCTTTTATTTCTTTTTGTTGTCTGATTGCTGTGGCTAGGACTTCTAGTACTATGTTGAATAGCAGTGGTGAGAGTGGACATCCCTGCCGTATTCCTGACCTTAGGGGGAAAGATCTCAGTTTTTCCCCATTGAGAATGATATTTGCTGTGGGTTTTTCATAGATGGCTTTTATGATATTGAGGTATGTACCCTCTATCCCTATACTCTGAAGAGTTTTGATCAAGAAAGGATGCTGTGCTTTGTCAAATGCTTTTTCTGCATCTATAGAGAGGATCATATGGTTGTTGTTCTTTCTTTTGTTAACGTATTGTATCACACTGATTGATGTGCAGATGTTGAACCAACCTTGCAGCCCAGGAATAAATCTCACTTGGTTGTGGTGAATAATCCTTTTAATGTACTGTTGGATCCTATTGGCTAGTATTTTGGTGAGAATTTTTGCATCCATGTTCATCAAGGATATTGGTCTGTAATTCTCTTTTTTGATGGGGTCTTTGTCTGGTTTTGGGATCAAGGTAATGCTGGCCTCATAAAATGAGTTTGGAAGTTTCCCTTCCATTTCTATTTTTTGGAACAGTTTCAGGAGAATAGGTATTAATTCTTCTTGAAATGTTTGGTAGAATTCCCCTGGGAAGCCATCTGGCCCTGGGCTCTTGTTTGTTGGGAGATTTTTGATTCCTGCTTCAATTTCCTTTTTGGTTATAGATCTGTTCAGGTTTTCTATTTCTTCCTGGTTCAATTTTGGTAGCTTATACGTCTCTAGGAATGCATTCATTTCATCCAGATTCTCTAATTTGCTGGCATATAGTTGCTCATAATATGATCTTATAATTGTATTTCTTTGGTGTTGGTTGTGATCTCTCCTCTTTCATTCATGATTTTATTTAGTTGGGTCTCTTCTCTTTTCTTTTTGCTAAGTCTGGCCGGGGTTTATCAATCTTATTAATTCTTTCAAAGAACCAGCTCCTCGATTCGTTGATCTGTTCTACTGTTCTTTTGGTTTCTATTTCATTGATTTCTGCTCTGATCCTTATTATTTCTCTTCTCCTGCTGGGTTTAGGCTTTATTTGCTGTTCTTTCTCCAGCTACTTCAGGTGTACGGGTAGGTTGTGTATTTGAGAACTTTCTTGTTTCTTGAGAAAGGATTGTATTGCTATATACTTTCCTCTTAGGACTGCCTTTGTTGCATCCCAAAGATTTTGAACAGTTGTATTTTCATTTTCATTTGTTTTCATGAATTTTTTTAATTCTTCTTTAATTTCCTGGTTGACCCATTCATTCTTTAGTAGGATGCTCTTTAGCCTCCATGTATTTGAGTTCTTTCTGACTTTCCTCTTGTGATTGAGTTCTAGTTTCAAAGCATTGTGGTCTGAAAATATGCAGAGAATGATCCCAATCTTTTGGTACCAGTTGAGACCTGATTTGTGACCTAGGATGTGATCTATTCTGCAGAATGTTCCATGGGCACTAGAGAAGAATGTGTATTCTGTTACTTTGGGATGGAATGTTCTGAATATATCTGTGAAGTCCATTTGGTCCAGTGTGTCATTTAAAGTCTTTATTTTATTGTATTGCCTGTAAGGTGACTGTTACTGTATATTGTCTGTGTTCCTTTCTGGTCTATGTTACTTTTAGGCTCTCTTTTGCTTAGAGGACTCCTTTCAATATTTCTCATAGGGCTGGTTTTGTGTTTGCAAATTCCTTTAGTTTTTGTTTGTTCTGGAAGCTTTTTAACTCTCCTTCTATTTTCAATGACAGCTACCTGGATAGTATTCTTGGCTGCATATTTTTCTCATTTAGTGCTCTGAATATATCATGGCAGTCCTTTCTGGCCTGCCAGGTCTCTGTGGATAGGTCTGTTGCCAATCTAATGTTTCTACCATTGTAGATTACAGACCTCTCATCCCGAGCTGCTTTCAGGATTTTCTCTTTGTCTCTGAGACTTGTAAGTTTTACTCTTAGATGTCGAGGTGTTGACCTATTTTTATTGATTTTTTTTGTGGGGGGTTCTCGATGCCTTCTGGATTTTGATGCCCGTTTCCTTCCTCAAATTAAGGAAGTTCTCTGCTATAATTTGCTCCAATATACCTTCTGGCCCTTTCTTTCTTTCTTCTTCATCTGGGATCCCAATTATTCTAATATTGTTTCATCTTATGGTATCACTTATCTCTCGAATTCTGCCCTTGTGTTCCAGTATTTGTTTATCTCTCTTTTTCTCAGCTTCTTTAGTCTCCATCATTTGGTCTTCTATATCACTAATTCTCTCTTTTTCCTCATTTATCCTAGCAGTTAGTGCCTCCATTTTTTATTACACCTCATTAATAGCCTCTTTGATTTCGACTTGGTTAGATTTTAGTTCTTTTATTTCTCCAGAGAGGGTTGCTCTAGTATCTTCCATGCTTTATTGAAGCCCAGCTAGTATCTTTATAATCGTCATTCTGAACTCTAGTTCTGACATCTTACTAATGTCTGTATTGATTAGGTCCCTGGCAGTCAGTACTTCCTCCTGTTCTTTTTTTTTTTTTTGAGGTGAGTTTTTCTGTCTTGTCATTTTGTCCAGAGGAGAATAGATGAATGAAAGAACAAAATGCTAACAAGGTAACAATGATCCCAGAAAAATATACAATAAACAAATCAGAAGTGACCTGGAATCAAGGGAAAAAAAGAGAATGAAAGAAAAAAGAAAATTAAAAAAAAGAGTATGATCAAATATGATCAGGCTGGTGAATAGATCAGTGCCACACACTAGATTTTGGGCGTATTTTGGTCTGTTAGAAGAAACTGGCTCCCAAAATTTTAATGAAAGAAAAACATATATGTACAAAAATAAGGATAACTGCGATGAAGGGATGGAATATAAATGTAAAGATGAAAATTTTAAAAGATTTTATCAAAGGAATTGATAAGATAAGAAGTTGGTTGAAAAAAAAAGAAGAGAAATTAAAAAAAAAAAAAGGGAGTGAATGTGATCAGGCAGGAGACTAGAACAAAGCCATACACTAGAGGTTTAGGATATATTTTGGTCTGTTAGAAGAAACTGTATCCCAAAATTTTAAAGAGAGAACAACTTATATATATACAAAAATTAAGGTTAACTACAATGAAGGGATAGAATATGACACTAAAAATGAAAAATAAAAAAGATTTTTAAAAAAAGGATTGATAAAATATTGGTTGAAAAAGGGAAAAGGAAAATTAAAAAAATAGAAAATGAAAATTAAAAAAATTAACTTTGAAAGACTAAAGAATCATGGGAAAAAAGCCATGAATTCTATGTGCTCTATTCCCCTAGCACTGGAGTTATGCCATTCTCATTGATTGGTAAACTTGGTCTTGGCTGGCTGTTCTTGCTGATCTTCTGGGGGAAGGGCCTGTTGCATTGGTTCTCAAATGTCTTTGCCAGAGGCAGAATAGCACCGCCCTTGCTAAGGGCCAAGCTAAGTAATCTGCTTGGGTTTGCCCTAGGTAGCTTTTGTTCCCTGCAAGCTTTCCATAGAGCTTTGGAGGATGAGAGTGAAAATGGCAGCCTCCCAGTCTCTGCCCCGGAGGAGGCGAGAACTCAGGAGCCCACTTCTCAGTGAGCCCCCAGAGAAAAGCAGTCAATCACTCCCGACTCCCCAATCTTTAGCTGCACTCCATGCTCACCAGGCCTGTGACTGAATGTTTTTATCTCTGGCACACTACCTCATCTAGAGTCTCAGAACCCAGCAGATTCCTGTGGTGCGCTCCCATACCGCTCCTCCCTGGGGGGGAAGGGGAGTCTCCCTGGATCTGTGGCTTGTTCGGTCCCTGCTGAAGGAGCGGTGGCCTGAGTGTGCCATGGATCACAGTTTATGGCAACCCCAAGCTAGAGCCCACTCTTTGGCTCCGTCTCTGTAGCTGGCTTCCTTGCTCTGATACCTGGGAGCTCTGCTGTACTCAGGCACTCTCAGTGTTTCTGTGACCCTCAGGGTCTTGAGACCACACTGTCCCAGTGAGGGTTCCAACCCCCGCATAGCCATTGGAGCGACGTCCCTCAGCAGAGCCGACTTCTGGTAGTTCTGATTTTGTGCTCTGCTGCTCTATCACTTGCCAGTAGCTGGATGATAGAGGCTCCCTTCCCCCTCGGTCTATCTTCCTGTATATTGCCTCGGAAGCCAGAAAATGTGAACTTAACACATGATAGAAAAAATACTTAAAGATATAATGCAAGCAAACTTCTTGAAAAGCAACAAAATAGTGAATCTGTAGCTACAAAATAATTCTGAGTGACTAATATTGGGACACATTCTAATGGAGTTATTGGTTTGCTGTCAGAGATAAAGAAAGAATGCTTCTGATAGGCCAGGAAAAAAGAAAAAAAGAACCTATACCTATAAGGGAAATAAGTAGTCAGGACTTCTACCTCTTGACAGTAATGTTCAATGCCAAAAGATAATGGATAAATACCTACCTGGTTCTAGTAGCATAAATAGAGATTACAGTGGTGTTAAGTAAAAATATTCTAGAAATACAATAACCATGGGCCTTCCTTGCATCAAAACAAACAAAATAGATAATTAGCATAGAACACACAGAATTTAAAAATGAAAAAGGTGTGTTGAAAGGCCTGGGATGAATATTCAATTTACTTAATATATAACTAAAATTTAGGTAATTATATATGCAAAATGGAATATGAATATTATAAACTTGATAATGTAAGAGTAATAATATAGTTTACAAAGATTAGAAGTGGAGAAAGTCTAGGGTGTAGGAATTATCAGCAGGGTAGGCTCACCACCTGATCTGACATGTTTCATAGTAAAGAAGGAATTTAAACTTTCTGAAATTAAAACATGTAGTCAAACAAATGAATCCAACTTATAATAATTTTTGCAAACCATTTTTTTCTCAACTATGGAGGAATGTTTTTAGTAAATGACATTTCTTTTTGTGAAGGAATTCTTTTGTGAATTCAACAGTATCCTTAATTTTACTTGGTTATTAAAATTAAGTTCAGTATACAATTTTTAAAATTAATAAATAGCATTTATCAGAATGATTCTTCTTTAAATTTTGTTCACTTATTCATGTCTTTATTTTTTTCACTATATATATATATATACATAAATTGATGTCTAGAATTATACTGTCTAATAATAATAAACAATAGTAAGAGAAACAAGCACTACTTACTGAGCGCTTACTCAATGCAGGAATTTTCCTGAGCACTGTACATATAATACTTCATTTAATCTCACAAGAACATTAAGAAGCAAGTATCATTATCATAATACCCATTCTAGAGATGAGATAATTGAAGCATAGTAGGGGTTTGTTAAATTAGCCAAGCCAACATAGGTATTGATTGTAAAGCCACAGTTCTAACCCAGATAGTTTTTAATCACTAACATTAAAGTTTATAGGTACTGAGATTTGAGGATGACTTCTTTCTTTTTTTAATTGAAGTATAATTGGCATACAATGTTATGTTAGTTCAGGTATGCAACATAGTGATTCAACAATTCTATACATTACTCAGTGCTCATGATGATAAGTGTAGTCACCATCTGTCACCACACATGCTATTACAAAATTACTGACTATATTCCTTATGCTGTACTTTTAATCTCTGTGACTTATTTATTTTATAACTGGAAGTTTATACCTCTTAATCCCCTTCACTTATTTTGTCTATTCCTCACCCACCTCCTCTCTGGTAACTACCAGTCCATTTTCTGCATCTAAGAGTCTGCTTGTGTTTTAGATTCTACATATAAGTGAAATCATATGATATTTGTCTTTCTCTGTCTGACTTATCTCACTTAGAATAATACACTCTAGGCCCATCTATATTGTTGCAAATGGCAATATTCCATTCTTTTTTATACCTGAGTAATATTCTACTATATATGTATATATGTAGTGGGTAGTGGGTGCTTATATTTCTTTCATATCTGGCTGTTGTAAACAATGTCACAATAACCATAGGAGTGCATGTATCTTCAAATGAATGTTTCTGTTTTATTTGGGTAAATACCCAGTAGTGGAATTACTGGATTATACAGTATTTCTGTTTTTAACTTAAAAACAAAACAAAACAAAACAAAAAACTCCATACTATTTTCCACAGTGGTTGCATTGGTCTCATTTTTGTAATTCCTTACTTCTTGAATTTTACATTATAAAAATATGTATGGGGGTGCCTGGGTGGCTCAGTTGGTTAAGTGACTGCCTTCGGCTCAGGTCATGATCCCAGGGTCCTGGGATCGAGCCCTGCATCGGGCTCCCTGCTCGGCAGGAAGCCTGCTTCTCCCTTTCCCACTCCCCCTGCTTGTGTTCCCTCTCTCACTGTCTCTCTCTCTCTCTGTCAAATAAATAAAAAAAATAAAAAATATAAAAATATGTATACATGTGTGTATGTGTGTATATATATATAATCTATCTCTGTATATCTCTATATATCTCTATCCATATATATTTAATTATTCACATGTAAAGTTGGAAAAAAGAAAATGTGTTAGGGGAGAGCCCTGAGGAGAAAGAAGGTTGAGGTAGAGAAGAAAAGGAGAGCTGGGAAACATCTTTAGGCTAAATCTGACTTGCTAGAAATTAAAAAAATCTTGTTAGAAATTTTAAAAAAGCTTTAAAATATTAGGGAAACAATATTAAATATAAAAGTATTTTCTATATGATATTACAGTGTGAAACCACTAAGGAATAATAATCCCCCAGAAGCAACTGAGAAACCAATGAGAAGTACACATGTCCAAATTCCGATTTACACTGTAACAGAAATAAATAACAAACCACAGGATGCAGGGTAATGATTGAGAGTTTAGCAGAAGGTAGCAGTTAAAGCTGAAGGAAACTGGGAAAGATATAGGAGTTCCCAGAACTCTTGCAAAGGAGTTTTCAGAAGATGTGGGATCAGTTATGATGAAGTCTAATTATTCAAAGAATTCTGTAGACACTGGTATATGAGTCACACACCTATCTTCACACAAACACTATCTGGTACTTTATTATCCCCATTCTGACATAGAGGAAAGCCAAAGAGTCTTGGAGAAGGAAAAAGTCCTGTGCAAGTGTACCCCAGCCAGCTTAGTGGCAGGGGATGAATTCACACCCACGTCTTACGATCTGCAAAGCCTAGAATCTTTCACTATTTCTTCTTCCGAGCAGTGGAATATATTTTGTTATCTCACTTCAAGAGATAGAGAAAACATCAAAAGTGATATAAGCTGTGGCTGCTACTCTATTAGCAGCCAGTTCAGTCTCATCACATCAGGGAGACTCTCAGATCAATCCAGTTATTCTTTAAGTCAGTGTGAGCCTATAACTCAATAACTTGCCAGCACAAAATTTAGTTTTGAGGCAAATTCCCATCATACTGCATTGCTTACTATGTGATGAAATAAGAAAAAAATGATCTTAAAGAAAGAAGAAAATGTCACTTGTGGTGAGCAACAAGTATAGAGTTTTCAAATCAGTATGTTGTATATCTGAAGCTAATAAAGCATTGTATGCCAACTATACTTCAATAATAAAATCTAAAAAATAAAGGTCATGAATATAGCAGCATAGGTTGTGAATGAGAAATGTCCATCAAATAGTATAATTCTGTCCCTTGACATCATGGTGTTACATAGCATCCCATAATGCCTCCTGGAGAATTCAGCTATTTTCCTTTGTTGACTCTATGTACACCTCTTATATGGCTGAAGCTATGGCTGCTCTGAGCATCACCAGTTGATGCTTGGCTTGGACAATCTGTGCCTCTGTTCCCTTTCTCTGGTACCTCTAGCAAATGAGCACAATAATATGAGAATAATATGAGGCATATTTTGTAAATATGTAGATAATATTTGTATTATAATGATATATTATACTAATCACTATGATATTATTATTAGTATTATTATTAAATAAGGCAAACCAGCTCTCATGTTTAGCCATCCTCACCCCTAGAACATGGCCCATGGAAACTATTCAGATTTCTTCCATGCTTCTAGGGAGACCCAGGAAAGGATGATGGGGGCTGCCTCAAGAAATTCTTGTGCCAAATCAGGCTATGATCTCATGCTTACCATCTTGTCCTTGGTATGTGGAATGGAACCATCAATGGTACTTCCACTCTCAATGGCCCCAGGAAGGAATAGGAGTAACTGTTTCTTTAGTTTTCAAATTTCCAGCCTTCAAAGGAGGGTTTCCTCATATCCCCGTGCACTCAACATATTCCACTCCCTTCTACTTCTCTCCCTTGTTATGTGATTAGTTGCCAAAAAGGAAAGGTTAAGTACTTTTATCTGAGGTGACAAATGTTACTTGCTGGGTGATTTTATTATTTATTGAGCTCTTATGGGGAAGTTGGACAAAATTCTCTAGAAATAAGACTGATGGAACTATATGAGAGCCCTCTGATTCGCCATGATTTCTGAGTTCATGCATTTTAAGAAGTCCAATGGTCCTATCAAATATCAAAATGGTGGGAAAGCCAACAAAAAATATTAACTTCTAAAGAAATTTGGTATCCATGAGGTGAAACTAAGAAAAATTAATACTGTGTGAATTTAGTGATTTAATTGTGCCTGGATTAGTTAATTAGATAATTAACATAAGACTGCTCTTTTCATAGTAGCTCTCTGTATATTAATAATAGAACTGTTCATAAGATTAGAAAACCAGACATTGGGAAGTGCTAATTAGCTTCAGAAATGGAACCTTCTAATTTCTAAAGTACTTTCTCCTTGTCTCCTTTAGAGAAGGGGCATAACACACCATTTGCTGCACCATCTTTTGCCTTGCTAATTGCACTGTTTTTCAACATTTGTTTTTTACTTTTCACATTCTTGTAAAAGCAAATATAAATATAATCAAATACTTTTCCACATACCTGCCATGAAATAATCTACATAATTGTTTCCTTGGCTTTCTACACAGAATTCTGGCAATTCTTTGCACCTCTATCAAGCTGTATTTCTCACTGAAAAATAATTTAATTCTTGGGGTGGATTTGTTAGTACCAACATGTGGCTTCTGATATACAGAGTCCCAAAAATCAAGTGGTTTAAATAAATAGAAAATTATTACTTTAATGTAACAGTGCATTCAGTTTCCCTTCCACTTTCTTTCCTCCTGAGTTGGTTGTGCATAGTTTGAAGCCTGGCAAAACTGGCCTTTCCCAACCCAGTTGGATACAATTGCCTCCTTAAGACAGAATGGCATTGACAGTTCTTCCGTTATTGCTTTTATTGTTGGAGCAGTGGTTGAGGATTCAAGAATACTCAGTAAACAACATTTCTCTCCCATATTCAAGTTCTGAAACTATTAAAAATAAAACAAAAAGGGGCACCTGAGTGGCTCAGTCAGTCATTAAGTGTCTGCCTTCAGCTCAGGTCATGATCCCAGGGTCCTGGGATCTAGCCCTGCATCGGGCTCCCTGCTCAGCGCGGAGCCTGCTTCTCCCTATACCTCTGCTGCTCCCCCTGCTTGTGCTCTCTCCTGTCAAATAAATAAAATCTTAAAAAAATAGCCTTCAGGCTCTATGGAGGTTTATAATTTTGGGTGCCTGGGTGGCTCAGGTGTTAAGCAGCTGCCTTCGGCTTAGGTCATGATCCCAGAGTCCTGGCATCAAGTCCCACATCGGGCTCCCTGCTCAGCGGGAAGCCTGCTTCTCCCTCTCCCACTCCCCCTGCTTGTGTTCCTGCTCTTGCTGTCTCTGTCTCTGTCAAATAAATAAATAAATAAAATCTTAAAATAAAATAAAATAAAACAAAAATATCACTATTAGTAATAAAAGTGATATTGGAGATAGTGGCTTATATCCATGAGCAAGTGGGATCCATTACACTAAAATAAAAAATCATACAGACTTGCCTACTCAATTATTCAAATATGAGAAAATATAAGAAGCAATGAAGAAGAGTTTTCCCCCAACATAGAGAAATCAAGGAACTGAAAACGACTTATATTTTTGGCCAAGAAAGATTAAAAAGGATTAGATGTGTATAAGTGAATACTTAAAAGTAAAAGAGTCACTGTAAGTACCTAAAAGATCTTTTTTTTCCCACATCTCAAAAGGATGCCTAATTCTACAGATCTGGGACTGTGACAACAAGAAATTTAAAGCTTTTGATACTATTGACTAGTGTGCCAATTTTGAGCTCTTTTCCTTCTAAGGATTTTCAGAAATTTCTATTTTTTAGGAAAATTTTCTAAATGCAAATGTAATGCATAGTCCTTAGAGGTAATTACAATTCTTTAAGACTTGAATATTAACATTTACACAATTATTAGAATCAATTTGCTTATTTGTGTTACATAATTTAAAAATATTTTTATCGTCAAATTAAAAAAAAAATATATATATATGCACCCCTATTTTACTGCAGCATTACTTACTACAGCCATTATATGGAAGCAACTCAGGTGGTCATTGATAGATGAATGGATAAAGAAGAGTGGAATACTACTCAGCCATAAAAATGAATAAAATCTTGCCATTTTCAAGACAAATACCATATGATTTCACTTACATGTGGAATCTAAGAAAAACAAAACAAATGGGTAAACAAGCAAAAAGCAGAAACATACTTATAAATACAGACAACAAACTAGTTTTTGCCAGAGGGGAAGGGCCTGGGGGTTGGGAAAATGGGTGAAGGGGAGTGGGAGATAGAGGGTTTCAGTTATGGAATAAGTAAGTAAGTCATGGGAATAAAAGGTACAGCAAAGGTAATATAATCAATGGCATTATAATAGCATTGTATGGTGACAGACAGTAGCTACCCCTGTGGTGAACATAGCATAACACAGAGCCTTGTGGAAGCACTGTTGTATACTTTGACACTAACATAATATTGTTTGTCAACTATATTTAAAAAAGTATGTTGATAGTCAGAAAGCTCTTTGCCTATCTCAATATTCCTTATTTTGTGTTTTTTATTCCACCAGTCTCTTTCTCTCTTTCTTTTTCTGTCTCTTTGACTCTTCAAAAATTCAGCTCACAGTATTATCATCTCTCATTTTCCTTTTATTTTATTGTTTTCTATTTTAATAGTGTATGCTTTTGTCTTTGTTTCCATTTCTGTTATTTACTCTCTTACTCCTTTATTGTATTGAATTGAATAGCTTGATCATTTATTCTTTCCTGCTTTCTAATAAATGCATTTAAGACTATCAACAATTTAGCATTTAGTGTTGTCTTTTTATTTGATTCAATGTTCTATAATTTCAGTTTTGATTTATTATTAAAATAATTTAGCTTATTATTTGATACCTTTTTGAAGTACTAAATTAGGACAGATTATATATGCAATAATTCTGAAAGGTTTTTTTTTAGGATTTTATTTATTTATTAGAGAGCAAGAGAGAGATCACAAGCAGGGAATGCAGGAGGCCAAGGGAGAAGCAAGCTCCTCACTGAGCAGGGGGGATGCGAGGCTTGATCCCAGGACCCTGGGATCATGACCTGAGCTGAAAGCAGATGCCCTACCATCTGAGTCACCCAGGTGCCCAATTCTGAAAGTTTTTACTTTGGTTATTTTTTCTCAGAAGTAGCTCAATAAAGAAGATGATGTGGGATCTTGGAGACAGAGGCCCCAAGTTATTAGTGGAATAATGGGAAATCTCAGAATGGCCACTATACACCTCCTCTGGAGGCCAATGATCCAGGGGAAATAGGCTTATTATTAGAAATTTAGTGTTCATTGGGGGTTACATGCAACTGATAAATTATTGAACACTACATCTGCAGTGAGTGATGGCTAATTGAATTTAAATTAAAAAAAAAGAAATTTAGTGTTTATGTCTTATTCAGGAAAATCACACAAATCTTTTTATATATTTAGGATTGTCTATGCTCTTTTCATGTTCCTTTAATATTAACATCATGTTCAAAAATAAATCTATACTCTTTAACATGGTTCACAAGGTCTTTCATGCTCCATATGCCAAGCTGTTCCAAGACTCATACTTTTCCTACCAATATGCTGTTACCTCTTCACTATTCTAGGTATAGGGGAGACTGTGATAAAGAACACTTACAATGTCACTTCTCCCAAGGGAATTATTATATTCTAGAAGGTGAGAGAGACAACAAGTTATTAAAAACAAAATGATCAAGATTGTTTCAATTCTTTCAGAGAATATTGAAACACATTTAAAAATTTTAATGGTGATATGAAGGTAGTTAGAAAAGGGCTGTCTGAGGAGGTGAGACCGGAAGGACAAGAGTCTAATCATTTAACTGTCCAATGGCAAACTATTTTGAGCAGAAGGGTTAAGTAAAAGGAACAACAAGTACAAAGGCCCTAGGAAAAGAAACCTGTGGGCTTGGACCAGGATATGAAAGAAGGAGTGTAATTAGTAATGAGATAGAATGGCAGGGAATGAGATTGAAGAGGCAGGCAGAAGCAACCACCAAATATTTGAAACAATCCTTATAATAAGGGCAATTCAAAAGTAAACAGTAAGATACTGATTCCCATCTTCAAACTGGAAAAGATTTAAAAGCTTGATAATACCACATATTGAAAAAGAAGATCGCTCACAACTACTTGTTGTTACCACTTTGGAGAGTAAATTTCAGAAAGTCCATTCTTATGATTCTGTTCCCCAGAGAAATGATCTTATGCATGCACCAGATGGTTCATTGCATTGCTGTTGTGCATAGTAAAACAAAAACAAAAACAATACAGACTGGAAATAACTTAAATGTACATCATTGGAAAGATAAATGATAAGTTATGGAATAGTATACAGTGAAAATACTCTAGCAGTGGAAATGAATAAATAAGAGCTATAGGTAGTCCCCTGGTTGAAGCTCACAAACAATGTTGAGGTATAAAATGTTACAGGAGTATATATAGTGCAATTCCATTTATGTACCTTTTTAAGCTTTTTATTTTGAAATAATTATAGGCTCTCAAGAAGTTTCAAAAGAGTACAGTGAGATCTAATGTACCTATTACTTAGATAAGTATAGTACATTATTAAAATTAGAAAGTTGACATCAGCCTAATACAATTAACTAGATTATAAACCATACTCAGATTTCATCGGTTTTTATATGCACTCATTTTTTATGTCGACAGTTTACATGTGTAAGTTCCATGCCATTTTATCACCCATATAGATTTCTATAACTACCGCCACGGTCAAGATACATGACTATTTTTTTCATTACGTAGGAAATCCTTCGTGCTATCCCTTCTTTTTTTTCTTTTAATTTTTTTATTGTTATGTTAATCACCATACATTACAACATTAGTTTTTGATGTAGTGTTCCAGGATTCATTGTTTGTGCATAACACCCAGTGCTCCGGGCAGAATGTGCCTTCTTTAATACCCATCACCAGGCTAACCCATCCCCCCAGCCCCTCCCCTCTAGAACCCTCAGTTTGTTTTTCAGAGTCCATCGTCTCTCATGGTTTGTCTCCCCCTCCAACTTACTCCCCTTCATTCTTCCCCTCCTACTAACTTCTTCTTTTTTTTTCTTAACATATATTGCATTATTTGTTTCAGAAATACAGATCTATGATTCAACAGTCCTGCACAATTCACAGCGTTCACCATAGCACATACCCTCCCCAATGTCTATCACACAGCCACTCCATCCCTCCCACCCCCCACCACCCCAGCAACCCTCCGTTTGTTTCCTGAGATTAAGAATTCCTCATATCAATGAGGTCATATGATACATGTCTTTCTCTGATTGACTTATTTCACTCAGCATAACACCCTCCAGTTCCATCCACGTTGTTGCAAATGGCAAGATCTCATTCCTTTTGATGGCTGCATAATATTCCATTGTGTATATATATCACATCTTCTTTATCCATTCATCTGTCGATGGACATCTTGGCTCTTTCCACAGTTTGACTATGGTGGACATTGCTGCTAAAAACATTGGGGTGCATGTACCCCTTCGGATCCCTACATTTGTATCTTTGTGGTAAATACCCAGTAGTGCACTTCCTGGATCGTATGGTAGCTCTATTTTCAACTGTTTGAGGAACCTCCATACTGTCTTCCAGAGTGGCTGCACCAGCTTGCATTCCCACCAACAGTGTAGGAGGGTTCCCCTTTCTCGGCATCTCTGCCAACATCTGTCGTTTCCTGATTTGTTAATTTTAGCCATTCTGACTGGTGTAAGGTGGTATCTCATTGAGGTTTTGATTTGGATTTCCCTGATGCCGAGTGATGTTGAGGACTTTTCATGTGTCTGTTGGCCATTTGGATGTCTTCTTTGGAAAAATGTCTATTCATGTCTTCTGCCCATTTCTTGATTGGATTATTTGTTCTTTGGGTGTTGAGTTTGATCAGTTCTTTATAGATTTTGGAGAGTAGCCCTTTATCTGTTAAGTCATTTGCAAATATTTTCTCCCATTCTGTCGGTTGTCTTTTGGTTTTGTGGACTGTTTCTTTTGCTGTGCAAAAGCTTTTTATCTTGATGAAATCCCAATAGTTCATTTTTGCCCTTGC
>NW_027397066.1:10733651-10813623 GCF_003265705.2 Callorhinus ursinus | reverse complement strand
TGTGGTCTGAAAATATGCAGGGAATGATCCCCATCATTTGGTACCAGTTGAGACCTGATTTGTGACCTAGGATGTGATCTATTCTGGAGAATGTTCCATGGGCACTAGAGAAGAATGTGTATTCCTTTGCCTTGGGATGGAATGTTCCGAATATGTCTGTGAAGTCCATTTGGTCCAGTGTGTCATTTAAAGTCTTTATTTCCTTGTTGATCTATTGCTTAGATGATCTGTCCATTTCAGTCAGGGGGGTGTTAAAGTCCCCCACTATTATTGTATTGTTGTCGATGTGTTTCTTTGCTTTTGTTATTAATTGCCTTATATAATTGGCTGTTCCCATGTTAGGGGCATAGATATTTACAATTGTTAGATCTTCTTGTTGGATAGACCCTTTTAGTAGGATATAGTGTCCTTCTTCATCTCTTATTACAGTCTTTGTTTTAAAATCTAATTTGTCTGATATAAGGATTGCCACCCCAGCTTTCTTTTGGTGTCCATTAGCATGGTAAATGGTTTTCCACCCCCTCACTTTCAATGTGGGGTTGTCTTTGGGTCTAAAATGAGTCTCTTGCAGACAGCATATTGATGGGTCCTGTTTTTTAATCCAATCTGATAGCCTGTTTCTTTTGAATGGGGCATTTAGCCCATTTACATTCAGGGTATCTATTGAAAGGTATGAATTTAGTGCCATTGTATTGCCTGTAAGGTGACTGTTACTGTATATTGTCTGTGTTCCTTTCTGATTTCTACTGCTTTTAGGCTATCTCTTTGCTTAGAGGACCCTTTCAGTATTTCTTGGAGGGCTGGTTTCCTGTTTGCAAATTCCTTTAGTTTTTGTTTGTCCTGGAAGCTTTTTATCTCTCCTTCTATTTTCAATGACAGCTAGCTGGATATAGTATTCTTGGCTGCATATTTTTCTCGTTTAGTGCTCTTAAGATATAATGCCAGTCCTTTTTGGCCTGCCAGGTCTCTGTGGATAGGTCTGTTGCCAATCTAATGTTTCTACCATTGTAGGTTACATATCTCTTCTCCCAAGCTGCTTTCAGGATTTTCTCTTTGTCTCTGAGACTCGTAAGTTTTACTATTAGATGTTGGGGTGTTGACCTATTTTTATTAATTTTGAGAGGGGTTCTCTGTGCCTCCTGGATTTTGATGCCTGTTTCCTTCCTCACATTAGAGAAGTTCTCTGCTATTGTTTGCTCCAATATACCTTCTGCCCCTCTCTCTCTTTCTTCGTCTTCTGGGATCCCAATTATTCTAATGTTGTTTCTTCTTATCGTATCGCTTATCTCTCGAATTCTGCCCTCGTGATCCTGTAGTTGTTTCTCTCTCTTTTTCTCAGCCTCTTTATTTTCCATCATTTGGTCTTCTATATCGCTGATTCTCTCTTCTGCCTCATTTATCCTAGCAGTTGGTGCCCCCATTTTTGATTGCACCTTATTAATAGCCTTTTTGATTTTGACTTGGTTAGATTTTAGTTCTTTTATTTCTCCAGAAAGGGTTTCTCTAATAATTTCCACGCTTTTTTCAAGCCCAACTAGTATCTTTAAAGTCATGATTCTGAACTCTAGGTCCGACATCATACTAATGTCCATATTGAGTAGGTCCCTGGCTGACGGTACTACCTCTTGTTCTTTTTGCTGAGGTGATTTTTTTCGTCTTGTCATTTTGTCCAGAGGAGAATAGATGAATGAGAGAACAAAATGCTAACAGGTTAACAATGTCTCCAGCTAATATACTCTATACAAATCAGAAAAGACCTGAAACCAGTGGAAGAGAAGGGAAGGAAAGAAAAAAGAGAAAAAAAAAAGATAGAAACAAACAAAAACAGAACAAGAACAAGAAAAAAAAACACCAGCATATGATCAAATATGATCAGGCTAGTGCCTAGATCAGTGCCACACACTAGATTTTGGGTGTATTTTGGTCTGTTAGAAGAAAGTGCCTCCTAAAATTTTAAAGGAAGAAAGACACGTATATGTACAAAATAAGGGTTGATACAATGAAGGGATGGAAGATGACTGTAAAGATGAAAATTATAAAAGATTTTATAAAAGGAATTGAAAAGAAGTTGTTTGATAGAAGAAGTTTAAAAAAAAAAGAAAAAAAAAGGGAGAAAATGTGATCAGGCAGGAGACCAGAGCAAAGCCATACACTAGTGATTTAGGGTATATTTTGATCTGTTAGAAGAAACTGTATCAAAAAAATTTAAATAGAGAACAATTTATATATATATATATATGCCAAAAATAAGGGTAACTACTATGAAGGGATAAAATATGACTCTAAAAATGAAAAATAAAAAATTTTTTTTAAAAAGGGATTGATAAGATGTTGGTTGAAAAAGGGAAAAAGAAAAATTAAAAAAAACAGTTAAAAAAATTAACTTCGAAAAACTAATGAATCATGGCAAAAAAGCCATGAATTCTATGTGCAGTATTCCCCTAGCGCTGGGGTTCTCCCGTTCTCCTTGATCGGTAAACTCGGTCTTGGCTTGCGGGCTGTTCGTGCTGATCTTCTGGGGGAGGGGCCTGTTGCCGTGGTTCCCAAATGTATTTGCTGGAGGCGGAATTGCCCCGCCCTTGTCGGTCCGGGCTAAGCAAGCTGCTCAGGTTTGCTCTCAGGAGCTTTTGTTCCCTGCAAGCTCTCGGTACAGCTTTGGAGGACCAGGGCAAAAATGGTGGCCTCCCACTCTCCACCCGGAGGAGCTGAGAACTTGGGGCCCCGCTCCTCAGTGCACCCCCAGAGAAAAGCAGTCAATCACTCCCGTGTCCCCGGTCTCCGGCCGCACTCCGTGCTCACCCGGCCTGTGACCGAGCGTTACTATCTCTGGCACCCGACCCCGTGTGGAGTCTCCAAACCCAGCTGATCCCTGTGGTGCTCTCCTGTGCCACTCCTCCCGGGAGAGGAAGGGGAGTCTCCCCGGATCTGCCGCTTGTTGGGTCCCTGCTGGAGGAGCAGTGGCCCGACTGGGCCGCGGATCACAGTTTATGGCAACCCCGAGCTGAGAGCCCGCGCCTCGGCTCCGTCTCTGCAGCCGGCTTCCCCGCTCCAATACCTGGGAGCTCTGCCGCACTCAGGCACCCCCGGTCTTTCTGTGACCCCGAGGGTCCTGAGACCACACTGTCCCGCGAGGGTTCCACCCCCCGCTTAGCCACTGGAGCGACGTCCCTCAGAGGAGCCGACTTCTAAAAGGTCCGATTTTGTGCTCCGCGGCTCTATCACTTGCCAGAAGCGGCCGACGGAGGCCCCCTTCCCCGCCGTCTATCCTCCCGAATATCGCCTCAGATTCACTTCTCCGCACGTCCTACCTTCCAGTAAGTGGTCGTTTCTCTGTTCAGAGAGTTGTTGCTACTCTCCTCTTCGATCTCCTGTTGAGTTCGTAGGTGTTCAGAATGGTTTGATCCCTATTCCGCTGAATTCCTGAGACCAGAAGAAATCCAGGTCTCCTACTCCTCCGCCATCTTGCTCCCCGCCCCCCGCTATCACTTCTTTTTGAAGAAGTCACAACCTTCTTTTAAATCCTGACTAACACTAATTTATTCTCCATTTCTATAATTTTGTAATTTTGAGGATGATATATAAATGGAGTCATAGGATATGCAATCTTTTGAAACTGGCTTTTTTTTTTTAATTGAGCATGATGTTCTTGAGATCCACCTATCCAACAATTTGTTTCTTTTTTTTTATTGCTGAATATTATTCTCTTGTGTGATGTACCAGAGTTTGTTTAACCATTTATTCCTTGAGGGATATTTGTATTGTTTCCAGCTTGGGGCTATTCTAAATAAGGCTGTTATGAATATTTGTGTTTAGGTTTTAGTGTGAATATATATTTTCAATTCTCTTGGGTAAATGCCCTAGAATGGCATTGCTGGATCATGTAGTGAATGCATGTTTAACTTTATTTTTTTTAATTGCATAAATGTTTTTCTTTTTTTTTTTTATTATGTTATTTTGGTCACCATACAGTATATCATTAGTTTCTGATGTAGTGTTCCATGATTCATCGTTTGCATATAACACCCAGTGCTCCATGCAGAACGTGCCCTCTTTAATACCCATCACCAGGCTAACCCATCCCCCCACCCCCTCCCCTCTAGAACCCTCTGTTTGTTTCTCAGAGTCCATAGTCTCTCATGGTTTGTCTCCCTTTCCGATTTCCGCCCCCTTCATTTTTCCTTTCCTTCTCCTAATTTCCTCCATGCTATACCTTATATTCCACAAATAAGTGAAACCATATGATAATTGTCTTTCTCTGCTTGACTTATTTCACATGTTTAATTTTGAAAAAAAATACCAAATTCTTTTCCAGAGTAGCTGTACGAGTTCCATTCCTTCTAGCAGTGTATGAGCAATCCACCTTCTTCACATGGTCTCCAGGATTTGGTACTATCAGTATTATATTAGACATTTTAATAGATTTTTGTGGTATCTCATTGTGGTTTAATTTGCATTTCTTTAATGGCTAGTGATGTTGAAAATCTTTTCACATGCTTATTCACCATTCATATGTCTTCTTTGGCAAAGTGTCTGTTCAAGTCTTTTTTCTTTTTTCCATTTTCTAACTGGATTGCATTTTCCCCCCCACCATTGTGTTTAGAGTGTTTTTAAAATATATTCTGGATAGAGGTCCTTTGTCAGATATGTGATTTGCAAATAGTTTTTCTTTTTTTTATTATGTTATGTTAATCACCATACATTACATCATTAGTTTTTGATGTAGTGTTCCATGACTCATCGTTTGCGTAAAGCACCCAGTGCTCCATGCAGAACTTGCCCTCCTTAATACCCATCACCAGGCTAACCCATCCCCCCACCTCCCTCCCCTCTAGAACCCTCAGTTTGTTTTTCAGAGTCCATAGTCTCTCATGGTTCGTCTCTCCCTCCGTTCCCCCCCCCCACTTGCAAACAGTTTTTCTCATTGTAGCTTGTCTTTTTGTCCTCTTAATGGGTTTTTCACAGAGAAAACATTTTAAATTTCAATTAAGTCTAACTTATTCACTTTATTTTTTAGATCTCTCATAGATCATTTTGTCTAAGAATTCTTTGCCCAACTCTACGTCACAGAGATGCTCTCATCTTCTCTTCTGAAAATTTTATAGTTTTACATTTTACTTTTAGATCTGTGATTTATTTTCAATTAATTTTTTGTAGAAGGAATCAAGTTTACTTTGAAGTTTATTTTTGCCTTTTGATGTCCAATCGTTCAGGCATCATTGGTTGAAAGTACTATCCTTCCTCCTTGAGTTGCTTTTGCACCTTTGTCAAAAATCAGAGGAGTATATTTTTGTGGATCTGTTTATGGGCTTTTTATTCTGTTTATTGTCCTTGTGCCAATCCCTCTATCAATACCACATGTAACACTTATTGTAGTTACATTACAAGTCTTACAATGGGGAAATGAGACTCTTTCCATTTTACTCTTCCTCTTCAAAATAATTTTAGCTGCGCTTTGCCTTTACATACATAATTTTAAAATAAGTTTGTCTACATCTATAAAATTTTGATTGGACTTTGGTAGGAATTGTGTTAAATCTATATATCAACTTGGTTATAACTGACATGTTTTCTATATCTTCCATTGCATTTATATGATACATCTCTCCATTTACTTAGATCTTTTCTTCTTTTCATCGGAGTTCTATAATTTTCTATATGTATATCCTATTGTGGTGTTTTATTAGATTTGCATCTGCATGTTTTATTTTTTAGAGTGATTACAAATGGTTTGTGCTTTGAATTATGATTTCTGATAAATTATTGACAGAAATGTAATCAAGTTTTGTGTGTTTACCTGTATCTTGTGACATATTACCTAATAGGATAATATCCAGGTAAGTCAGTTCTAAAATTAATCTGGAATGGTAACTTAAAACAAGACAAAGGAACAATTGTTTCACTGGATTTAAGGTATAATGTATGAAATGGTAGTAATTAATACAATATGGTATTGGCATAAGAATAGGCAAATGAACCAATGAGTTTATTCTCTATTCTATATAGAGAATCCACAGACTCATTCATATATTCCCCAGACTTCATGTATATATTGCATGTGGAAATTGTAATTTCAAATCACTGGTGAATAGATGGACTTGTCAATAAATGATTTAGAATGTTCTAAAAATTGTCATTTTAAAATTATTTTAGAAAAGTTAATTTACATTGAAACTTAATTTAGAATGTATTTTCACACAAATGAAAAATAAAAAATAGATGTCTTAGAGTGAAAAATAAATGTAACTATTAGAACAAAAGTATTAGAAAAACAAAAGGTAACATTTTGTTATAATTTGGGGATTGGAAAGCCTTCTCCACGAAGACATAAAACTCCGAAGACATAAAGGAAAGGCTTGATAAGTGTAACCTCTCAAAAATTAAAAACTTCTGTTTTTAAAAAAGCCATAAAAGAAAACAGAGGAACAAATGGCACTCTGAGAAAAAAATATTTAAAATAATACAAAATTAATGTACAGAATATGTAAGTAATGCTTATAAACTAAGTCTGAAAAGACAAAACAACCCAATTTAAAATGGGGAAAGATACATGAACAACTTACAGAAGTTACAGAGACAGAAATTAAATGCAGAAATTGAGTTCCCCATCTTGAAGCAGACAGCATTTGTCTATTGAGTGAATGAACAGTTGTTCAGATTATCAAAAAAAAAATTGTTGAGTAAATGAATAAGAATTAAACAGCATTTGGAAACAAAGCACATATCCCAATAGAGAGTATAATCAGTTTAGATAACAAAATCAAAGCAAGATTTTTTAAGTTATGATAAATTTAATTCAAGAAGTATTTTCAAAATTTTTGATGTACTTTGTTCTTTATTGTGAACAGGCACTTTGTCCATGAGATGGAATTAAACTTAACACATTTTGCTTTTGCTGTGCAGTGATCACAGAGTAATTTTTGTCCTGGTGTTCAGTAACAACCCCAGCAGATCCCACAGGATTAATTTCTTTGCAGTAATCTGTCTAAATGTCACTTGTTCCTTTCTGATCTCATCTCTTACTCACTCTTTATCCAAGGGATTTTGAAGGCATTGTTGGAATAGATTCAGATTCTGGCTTTCATCTTCTGGTCCTCTCCTTCACAGACTGTATAATCTCTCCATGCTTCACACAATTCTCTATTTTTGAGCTTTCTGACCTCCATGCTACTGTTTACTGGGTCCCTCTCCCTGGAATGCACTCCTTCATTCTGATCCATGATCAACACAAATTGGGGTGGTTGCCCTGCTTACAAAGGTGTCCCTAATGACTATGCCCTCCCCACTGGTCATTTGTGACTAATATGCATTGTACCAATTGGATTCTTTCCTTAGAATTTGAGCACAAGAACAGAGATGTCAAGTTGTGAAATGCAGCTAAAAGCTAATTATTTCTTGGCTGCATCCTAGAAAGAAGAGTCATGTGCCTCTGTTGCTGACATGTCCAGACAGATATCCCTTGGTTCTTGGCCTTCCTCAAGTTTGGTATTTCAATTCCTCCTTAATGCATCTTTCCAACAAACCTTTTCTTTCCTTTAAGAGAACTATTAATTTTTGTGTCTTTTGCTTTCTGGTATATACAACCAAGGAGCTTTAACTTACCTTAAACCCTATCTCCTCAGATCTACCCTTGCTTGCCATTTAAGGCCACATTCAAAGTCTTTCTTTATAGGGTATCTTCATGGCCTTACACAAGTAGAAACCTTCTCCATCCTCTGGAATTTCACAGTCCTTTGCCGTCACCTCTCTCATGACAATCACCACTTATAACTTGTCAGAATCATATTAACATATGATGCATATCACCCATATGAGAACAGTAGTTCATTGACAGCATGGTTTGCATTTTTTTTCTCCACAGTGACTTATATGATACTTGTACACAGCAAATTCTCAGTAAACAATAGGTGGTTTTTTAACTTATGTATTGGAAAAGAGCTTCCTCTTCTAGGCATAAGGCACTTGTACGGAGGGGAGGGAGGAACAGAGGGGGAAGGAGAGAGAGAATCGTAAGCAGGCTCCTTGCTCAGTGCTTGAGCTCCTGACCTGAGCCAACCCTCAGATCATGACCTGAGCCAAAATCAAGAGTCGGATGCTTAACTGAACCACCCAGGCACCCCCAGAAGCCATTTTATTAATAGCAGCTACCTTCCTCTTGACTGTACCTTTGTGCTATTTCATACTACTCTCTTAACTTTGCTGCAAAGTAGATAATATTGTGCCTACTTTCTAGATAAAGAAGAAAAAGTTCAGAGAAGTGGAATATATTTTCCAAGGTTGCATAGTGATTCTGAAGTGGACCTGGGCTAGAATCTTAGTTCTGATTTGTGTTCTGCTTTGATATGGCTCACAAGCTCCCTTACAAGAGACTGCTTCAGTCCCAGCAGCACCTACAGTTCCGCGGTACTTAAGGGGGCAGGAGTTCTGGAAGCAAATGGAAGGGGATAATTTCTTGTTTGATCTGCAGACACTCATTCTTTGAGTTCTGAAACAGACAATGCTGAGCACCAGTGATCTATTTGTAGTGAAAGAATCAGTACAATCAGATTTGTTAGCCCTCATTATTCCATAATGAAGCAAGCCATTACTGCAAGATAGAAGATATTTTGAAAGATGTCACTGACAAAATGTCACAGAGGGATTAAACGAGTGAGGGAGGAAAATATTCTAAGTTATTCAACACCTGGAAATAAGAAGAAGCAGTGTTTATTTTTAGGCCTGGCCCAGGATCAGTGTCAGTATGAGCATCCATAGGCATTTGCATGTTTCTGGGCCTATTAGATTCCAGGTATTGAGAATCAGTGAATTACATTTTTAAACTATTCATCAGAGGAAGGAATTCTTATCTCCATTTTCGAGATTAAGTAACTGAGACTCAGAGAAGAATGTCTGGCCTCTCTTCTTATAGAGAGTAGCAGAGTCAGAATTCACATTTAACTCTTATCTCAGTCTCTGGTGCTTTTTCCACTGTGTTTCTTTGTGTTATCAAAAATCATATAACTCAAGAGTAATAATGGAAATCACAGTCAGAAATGGTAAATCAGCCCTACACAGAGACTGCTGATAAATAATTGTGTGATCTCCAAGTCAGCTCTCTCCTGGGGCAGCACAGCGTTACCAGGGCACAGGGGTGTAAAAGCACCTGGCTTTGAGGATCCCAAACAGGCCAGGTTTGGTCACCAGCCACTGACAAAATCCAAAGGCAGAGAGATAAGTAGTAGTGGCACAAAAAATGAATTGATTTCAGTGAGGCCCACACCAGGAAGACAGTGGAATAATGTCTCAAAGACTGTCTCCAAAGTGCTGAAAATACCTCTAGGTTTATATACAGAAAATGTGAGACAAAGATCAGTGGATATATGCTGGTGGGCAGTGAAGGTCAAGTCGATCATTGTCTTGGGGTCAATCACATGGGTTTTGCTGGTATCAGGGCTTGAGGGGTAGTTTTGGTTACCATCATGGGATGCTTTGTCCACGGGGTCTTTTGCCTGAGTCAAGAGATAAGCTGGAAAGAAGAATTTAATCAATTAGAAAGTACAGACTGAGGTCAGAATGGAGGTAGTGAAAGTCTTCTTTCCACAGGGGTCTCCTGATCCCATCCTGGACAACATTTTTTATAAAGGACGTACATACACATGGAGACAAGCTTGCTAAAAGGATCAGGGAAGAGGGGGTTGGTAACTTATACAACTAAACAAAAAAGGATGAGATTAAAGTAATCTCCAGAGGTAAAAATGCTCTGAAAAATAGTAAAAGTAAAGCAGTAAAGGTGAAATTGCTCATGAGAAAATACCTAAAGAGGAATTTCATAACTTCAGGAAGGAAGAGAACTGACCAGACAGCTGCTCACTGGAAAATAACAGGATTTCCTTGATTGCTAGCCTTATGTACACCTGCAGAAGAGTGATGGATTGAACAAGCAGGGCCTTACTGCTAGAGTCCCTCATTTCTGCACAGTGGACAGTCTCTGGTGGAATACTCCATTCTTAGGCTTTTGGAGGAATATAGACACACCAGAGGCTGAGAGATTTTGTGCTTACTCATTTGCACATTCTAGTCCCTCTGCTTGGAATATCTTTTTACCTGGTACCACCAAGCAAAATCAGCTGGCTCTTCCAGGCTCCCTTCAAATGTTTCCTCCACTATGGGGCCTTCTTTGTCATCTCCAAGCAAAAGGCACCTCCATAAAAGGAATGACCATAGGCTGAATTTGTGGGGTGTCTGTCTCTCCACAGTGTGGGGAGTCCTGCAGGATAGATTTTCCAATCCACATATTTTGCTGCATGACCCTATGAGGTGTGAAGCATTACAAGTCATTGTCATTATATGTCAGCTCATGACCCAAGCAGTACACTTTCTAAAGATTTAATTAACACCCAGTATGTTAATGAGCCAGCAACGAAAGCTCAAGATTTTGTTTATGCCTTGGGCCTTTAAACCTCTCTTTATCCATGTAACGTAATAAAAGGGAACGTTTTCTGAGTGTGCTACAATGCTCCGATTCAGATCAATGCAGTCTGAGCTGTGTCAAATAGTATATTGTGAAATATTGGATTTCACAAAAAGACAGAGGTTCAATTTATTTTTCTGCTGCTGTGCCCATCTAATCAGAAGAATAGACTCACTGCCGATTTTTTCTAGACATGATACCTAAGGAAGATGAAAGTGCAATTACATTCTGCTGTTGCATGGAGGTTTGAAAGGAGTTAGAGCAGGTTTTCGAGAGAGAGAGAGAGAGAGAGAGAGAGAGAGAGAGTGCCCGGAGACAATGGATGCCCCCCACACAATGAATTGTGGGAGGTGGAGCCAGGGAGAGGGACAGGCGGTGTTTAAATGATGACAAGCAGTGATGGGCTTAGGAAATCACTTCACGTGTCTGCCAGGCATCAGTCAAACAAGAATTCTCTGTTTGTTGGGAGTCCGTGAACTTACTGAGAAAACACTTTCAACTCGACCGAACATAATTGCTTCCTGAAAATAGATTCTGGCGAGTGAACTGAGACTACTACCTTCTAGTTGTAGCCTTTTAGAGTTTTTAGAATTTACAAGGCGTTTTCCCACACACTGTCTCAAGCACTGTTTTGAGCACTCTGCCAGGCACTGGCAATGCTACATTGAGCAGAATCAGACATGGTGTGTGTCCTTGGGAAGGCGCTAGTACAGCGGGGCAGGTAGATATTAAGCAAATAATCACATAAGGAAGTGTGCTGTTGAGATTCATTTTATTACACTGGTATTTAAGAACATTAAGTCCATTAGAGGTGCTTCTGCAGCGGCTATGGGAATACGGGAGTTTAAAGGACAGGTTCTGGTCCCCATCTCTGTTTCAGTTAAAGATTTAAAGATAAAAAGATATAAAGATAAAAACAGCACACAGATTTTGTTTGACATACCCGTATTTGTAATAAGCTTTTGCTTGAAAAATTTTTCATTGTATGCAAAATACCAAAGACTTCTGAACTCTACATTTAAGAGAATGGATAATGTGCTAAATGCTAGAATAATTGTATTTTTCCTGGTGTCCTGCTGTTTCTAGGCATAACACTTATGTGTTTATCTCTTTGAATCCCACTTCATTCAGGTGGTGAAGGTCCATTCTCTGAAAATTCCAAATGTGACTCCAGCAGGATATCAGTTGGGGGAGGCCACCTGGCTCACCAAGGCCAAAGGGACCCACTGTCAGTGCCCCTGCAGGTTTCACTTAGCATTAGTTGAGCAGAGGGCCACTTCTCCTCACAAAAAGTAGCTGAACTTTGCAAGACAATCCCTCCCTTTCTACAAATCTCTCTGTGCAGTCTCAACACCTTTGCAAAGGTCAGCCATATTGTTTTGGTCTTTGGCTGATCTGACCTTTGGCTTTCCCTGGGGCTTTTTTCAGGGTCAGGTACAGGGGTTACTTAGCAGTCAGAGAGGATAATCACACTAACCTTGGCTTTAGTGAGCTTCCCTGGATTGGCACGGAAGAGAAGTTGCAGTGACTAAAAACTAGAAGTTCTCTGTTTTCACTCACATCCTGATCAGCTTCTGCTGATCCCACAAACCTCTGAAGGATCCCATTTGAGAAAATAGAAGACTTATCTGTTGTGTCAGCCATCTGAGGAGTCACTTGCAACACCAAACAAGTATTTGGGCAAGGTTGGGCAACCAGTGAGCTCTCTCAGGACATTTTTCCTTTGTCTATAAATAGATGAATGGGCCAGGTGGTCCCGGGCAATCTATACCAGCAATATGATTTAGTGGTTCTTTGGCACAATCTTTAACAACCATAGTTCTCATATCTTCAGCTCAATCCATTTAATATATCTTACTAATACTCTTTGAATATTGGTCTCTATATCTGTTAGATGGTTACAATCCAGGTTTCACAGAATTTGGAAAATCAATTAAGATGATAGGTATGAGTTTGTCCTCCTCCTTGTCATCAGCCTTGTTCTGGTTCTCCTTGTTTTTGATCTCTTTTCACCTGTTCTTGTTACCTTCCTCTTCCATCATTAGTCACTGTATCCTTCTCTTTGATTTCAGTAGCCCTGAAATCCTTCCGTCTTATTTGTCTCTGATAATGTTGCATTTAGAAACTGCATCACAAGATTCATTATGTGACTCACAGGTCATTCATGCCTATTGTCACTCATTGGTCATTTGTGTATTTTTTAAAAGATTTATTTATTTATTTGAGCAGGGAAGGGGCAGAGGGAGAGGGAGAGAGAGAATCTCAAACAGACTCTCCACTGAGCATGGAGCCTGATGCAGGGCTCAATCTCACCACTCTGAGATCATGACTTGCACCAAAACCAAGAGTCAGATGTTTAGCCAACTGAGCCACCCAGGCACGCCTGATCATTTGTGTATTGCACACTTTCTAAATACAGGGCCCAGAGCAAAGCCTGGGATAGGGCAGAAATTAATACTGCCCTCAAAGAGTTTACAGTTTTCCAGGAAGGCCAATTTCAAATATGTAATTTCAGTAATGAGTGAAAAATGTTTGATAGGACATTTAGCAAAGGAAATCAATTGTTGTTTATAGGTTGAGATCTGAATGGTTCATTCCACATTAATTTAACACATACGGAATTAGTCCTAACTGTATACCAGTCCCTATTTTAGGCACTGGTAATGCATCACTTAACAAAACAGACAAAATCCCCTGTCTTCTTGAGGGTCATAGTCTATTGCCCATATACCCCCAGGGCATGGAGAAGGAGGGGAAGCGTGGAAGACAAGAGACAGAGCTTGACCAGAGTTCAGAGTGTGCTGAGTTCCATTTAGAGTCACCAGATGGGTCCATAGGCCATATGGGTTCCTCCCAGGACTCGTTTCAGTTAGTTAGACTTTAAGACTGAAAACTATTTCTGCATTTGCTCTGAAATTATCATGGAGGATGGTGTCTACCACACAAATGAGTAGCCCAAAGAATGACCCATATGGAGATCAATTTTGAAGTTTGAGACAGGAAAACTACTATTTCCTCCAGGAAACTGAGACCTTCCTTCCTGTACTAATGAAATTCGCTAACAGTGCATTGCCCCCATTGCTCTCACAGCCAGGAAGCTCAGGGACAAATCAGGCATCAATATTTAGGCTTCAAATATTTGCTTCCAATTCACTTGTTTGTTTTAAATTTATATTTTGTTAACATTGCTATATGGATATCTTTTGTTTGGTTAGTCTAGCTTCCAAATATGGGCTCTGGTTAGAAAACTGTCAAGAATGATGACTCAGAATTTTCTGTTATTTTCACCTTGTTTTACCATATCTCCGGTAGCAGGTAATGTGATGAAAATGCCAGGGAGACCAATGGGGAACATGAAATTGGACATTTCTTTTTGTTTATATCTTCACTTTTATCTTTTTGTTTATATCTTTCCTTGCCCTGCTAACTTTGTCTTCCTCGCCCTGTTAACTTTGCCCTGCTAACTTTGTTCATGCTTCCCTTGCCCTGCTAACTTTGTCTTCTTCATGGCTTTGTCTTCCTATCTCTCTCCTTCTCTGATTCTTCTCTGATTCTCTGATTCTTGCTTCTGATAATTCTAGATATCTCCTTTTGGCTTTTGCTCATATTACTTACTACTTTGGTCCCTCTGTTCTCCTATTTTCAGTTAATGAGCGAGACATCTTATTGAAGCACCTTTTCATGTCACATGAAAGATCTGTACCTATGGTAGGTGTTGATGTCACTGATTATTATGCCCGTGGGCCAGGTGCCCACCCTGGTCTAATTGGCTTTCACTACCTAAGGACAGGCTATGTGGGATGAAATAACACTGGATATTCCATTCCACAGATGGAGAGGTACATTTAGAAGGAGTAAGTGTGGAACAGGAATGATGGCATCTCTAGTTAAGTGGCTTTCTTGATGCAGCCTAGGAATAGGGAGAGAGAAATTTGATCAATCCACTCAATACTGCAATTCTCTTGCATGAGATGTGCTCTCTGCCTGGAACTTGGGAGTTCTCTTTCTTCCTACACCTCCTTTTTTTCAGTTTTCTCCCCTGCTCATCTTGTGCTCATCCTTTGAGGCTAAGTCCACTAACTGCAGGTCAAGAAATGTGTCCTCAACTTCTATCCCTGTGCAGGTGTTTCCATTCTGATCTCAGAGAACCCTGTGCTTGCCTCTATTATAATATTTTTCGATTTTATTAATTGTCTTTTTTTCTTATTTGTTTCCCCTGCTAAGGTCTCAACAGCACTAACAGGGTTAGCTTCTCATTTCTGTACATCTAGCCCCTGAAACAGCATCTGACCCTCACTAGGACACACTATGAGATGGAACAGGGAACCAAGGTTGTCCTTCTTCTGTCCCGGGTCAAGATGAAAGCCCATTTTCTAGAGCAGATATTGACTGGTTGTTCACATCTATATAACAACACTCCAGGATGAGAGTTAAGAGTCTCATGCTCTACCGACTGAGCTAGCCGGGCAGTTCAGGATGAGAGTTAAAAGTCCTAGCCTACACATTGAGACCACAACCAAGTATTCCTTTCCATGGACTTCTTGGAAATTTCTTCTTTTGCCATTTTCTAATCTCTTTTCTAGACCCACACTCTGTGTCAACTTGCTTACACTTATCACATTCTTATAATTCACTATCCCTTCCCTTTTAGGTCTTTACATATAACCCCTACTGCCTCTGTTGAAATCTAAGCCTCTGTTGAGCTCCTCTGTTGAGGAGGTTTGTTTTGGAAGACCCAGCTCCACATCTCTGTAATTAGGTGAGTGCAAATAAGTCACTTGATTTCCTTATAACTAAAGTGAGAATCACCATTCATTTTCTGCCCATTTCAAGAACTGCTGAGACTATCCAGTGATATAAGCACAGAAGAAGCTTTTTAAGTCCTTTGTCAATATTTGTGACAACTATTATTCAGCTTCCTTTCCTACTTCCATTCCATCTCCCATCTTTGTTGCTTATTTACAATCTCTAACTTCCAGAAAGGGTTTGAGGCAATTGTCTCAGCAAGCTACCTTTCTAAAATTGTGTGAATTCAATTTAATAAATATTGATCTCCTGTGATATTAACTTTATTGAGCACTTGCTATGCCCTGGGAGCTGCATAAATCTTATCACTGAAGCCACACACAAAACACTTGAGGGAAATATTTTTACTTACCTTTGCTTGCTGACTGTGTTGAGGCTTATGGATGTTAAATAACTTGGTCCAGGTTGCACTTAGAAGTTATGGAATCCAGATTTAACTCAGATCTCAATGAGTCCAAAGTCTATGCACTTAACTGTTACTCTATACCATCCTTCATGTCTTGTGGTCCCAAATGAGTCACTTTTTTGATGTCCAACTAATCTTTCATAGTCTTTTCCAAACATTATTCTGGAAACTGTCCCGAAACTCTTGTCAAATTAGTGGATGGGGTTTGTGCTCATAAGTACATACCACTCAAGGAGCTTGCCCATGGACTTTATGTTCCTTGAGTAGGTGACTCATTTTCTCTCTGTAATTTTTGTCTCACCTGTCAGTCTATCTAATTAAATTCTAAGCTCTTTAGAAAAGATTAGGAGTGATATCTACATACTGTATTCCCTGCCTAGTTCATTTTTTTTGACACAAGTTAATGAAAAAATGTAATTACATTGTAATATGAGGGTTGGAAGTTTATTATGTCATATATCATAGTATTTAATTTCAAAGTTCAGATTCTTACATTCTTTCCCTTGAGCAGCAGAAACCATTAACTCAGAAAATGGAAACTGGAACTTCTAAGTTGTGAGGGGGTGGAGGAAGTCCCTTAATCCAGAGTTTTTATTTTTGGAGATGAGAAGAGGGAATCCTGGATGAGGGAAGTAACTTGGTTTTAAAAAGACAGATTTTGAGGGGTTCAAATTATTATTTTCATATGATTCATCATTGTGCATCTAATAATAGCAATGCATAAGAGTAAAAACAAGAGTAGTTTAGAATAGGGGAGAATGAATACTGGTCTTGCTATCCCCCCTGCTTCTTGATGCTTGCTGGGCCACTTCATCCCTCTGACACTCATGTAGCTCCACTCGAAAATGGAGAGCAATGTCTAGTGTTTGGTGATCATTAAGGCCTATCAGACTTGCATATTCTGCTGGTTGAGGTGGCCATTGTGTTCTAGAAGATGGAGAACACAACAGAGAAAACTCAATAGTCTTCACTTTGAAGGAATTTCATAAGAAGTTCCATGTTGAACATGCACAGACACAGCAACACTCACTTTATGAAGCCAAGAAGAACAAACTAGTTTTATGCTGAAAACCATGAAAATGATAATTTATGTTGTACAAATTTAGAGACATAAAGGTCATTAGAGGTGGCATCATCAGGCAGTTCCTGTGATAAAAGCATATCACTAAAGTAGTCCTTGAAGGACCACACAGAGAAAAGTGAGGACTGTGGTCCAAACAAAAAGATCAGAACAGGCAAATGTGGAGAAGTGGGAATGAGCACAGGCAGGAAAGGGATGGATAGGAGATCACGTAATGGGTGTGAAAGCCAATTTTGTGAATGGTGATGAAAATTTTTAGATTGGTGCTTATATCCAACAAACAGTTATGTGCAGGGCCCTGTGCTAAGCTATGAAATATGGCATTGAGCAGGGCAGATATTGTCCATTTCTGTCTGACCCTTCCATTGTGGAAGGGAGGGGCACTAATTAGAATCATTAAAAATTAGATGTGATGAGTATTGTGGAGGGAACGCCCCAAGGAGTGGGAGTAAAAACAGGGTACCCCATTAAGAAGCTCTTCTCTGTAATATCTGCCACATCATCCACTCTCTCCTTTGCCTCCGTGTTCTTTAAAGTTCAGAGATGGCAATTGTCCTGCAGTCTTGTGCAATCTTGTTATATAGCTATTTAATTACATCTTTTCCTGGGGTACCTGGGTGGCTCATTTGGTTAAACATCTGCTTTCAGCTTAGGTCATGATCTCAGAGTCCTGAAATTGAGCCCCACATCAGGCTCCCTGCTCAGCAGGGAGTCTGCTTACCACTCTCCCTCTGCCTTTCTCCCCTGCTTGTGCTCTCTCTCTCTCTCTCAAATGAGTAAAGAAAATCTTTAAAAAATAAAAGAAGAAGAATTACATTTTCTCCTCTATTGTATTGTGAACTCATAGAACCAGGGACTATGCTCTGTTTATGCTTAAATCTCTTTTTTTTTAAGATTTTATTTATTTATTTGAGAGAGAGATAATGAGAGATAGCACGAGAGGGAAGAGGGTCAGAGGGAGCAGCAGACTCCCTGCTGAGCAGGGAGCCTGATGTGGGACTCGATCCCGGGACTCCAGGATCATGACCTGAGCCGAAGGCAGTCGCTTAACCAACTGAGCCACCCAGGTGCCCTATGCTTAAATTTCTAACACCTAACTCAGAGCTTGTCATATACTAAGTGGAATGAGAGAATGAAATATCATCTTTCTTCTTCTATGAAAAACACCTCACTATCCTCAACTTTTCTCTAAATGGGCTCTGCCCTGACAGTTCCAATGCTTTTGTGAACTATCAAGCTAGCATGCATTCACATAAGGGCCAGCCTTGTGTGCCAGCAGTATATGTATATGTTTGCTTAGCAATTCAGTGAAGGAAATGCGACTTGATCAGCAGGCAAACACAAGCTTAGTTTGGAGGAAGAGCAATAGTTTAATGCATGCACGGATGTTTGGGGCTGCCGCCTGCAGTAACATCATTGGCTGCAAAGAGGTGTGGAGAAGCAAGAGATATCCAGGGTCTTTGATTATTGTATTGGAATGTTGCATTGCCATTTCTCCTTTCCTAACTTGAATCTTAGGTTTGCAATCAGGAGTGGATGGGATTTCAGTGGAGGATTAAGTAAATAAGTCATATTAAAATGACAAAATGGGTAAATAGAATATAACATGGAATGAAATGTAAATTGGATTTAGGCAAACACTTTTATACAGCCTTACCATCCAACCTTATCCGACCCATTCGGATTCCTACAGTGGCTTCTGCACACGGTTCTATTACATGTTGCCACTCAAGGGCATTTGATGTTTTCTCTCTCTGGAAATTCATTTGCATTTAAATGATTTGAAATAATCATAAAAGCCAAGTGCTATGAAGTTTGAAATTAGTTACTGTCTATAAATTGCAATGCCATTAAAAGATGATTGTGGAGAGCTTTGCTGTCTCAAATGTAGGCAGATTAAAATCTAACAAAGTACACCTTGTTACAAACCTGTAAAGAATGATGGGATATAGAGTTAAATTGATTTATTCCCCTACCAGTGCCTGTAAACTCAATGCACTTGAGTTTATTCTCAGAGTAACAAACTTTTTCATCTGGCCTGTATCGTCCTCTTTAAATCTATGGATGTTTTATAGAATTTATGAGATTTCATTCTCATCGTTTATGAAAAAGTGAAAGGAAGGGGAATTGGGTTGCATTTTCTTTTTAAACCTGAGGATCTGGGCAACATACTTTGGAAGAGAAGCTTGGACACCAGCAGGTACATGTTTTAAAGCCTCAGATCAAAGTTATATCCAATAGAAACTCCTATTCCAGCCATCCTGGAACATGTATCAGTAGGGCAATGGCTAAAAGTGCAGGCTCAGGGGTCAGAAATTTAGTTTTAAATGACAGTTCTGACTGCCACTATTTATATGACCCTGGATAAGTTGCTTGATCTTTTTGATTTCAAACTGGGAATAATAACAACATCTATGTCATAGGATAATGGGTAGAGTAGAAATAAATAAAAAGCACATAAACATTTAGTACAGTGCTTAGGGCATGGAAAGTACTCCATAGATGTTAGCTGTTATTTTTTACAAGGCATGACAAAGATGCTCCATCCTTGACTTTGTTTCCCAGCCTCAATTTTTAAGATGTTTTCACACATGGCCTCAGTATTATTTGATGATTTTTCCAAAAAGAAGTGAGGTAACATTTATGCTCCCTCCCTTTGAATCTAGCTTTTCAATTTTTGACCAATAGAATACAGAGGGAAGATGGCACCATGCCAGTTTCTGTGCCCAAGCTGGAAGAGACTGGCAGTTTCTACTTCCCTGTTCTTGGCATGTTCATTCTTGGAACCCAACCAGCATGCCACGGGGAAGCTCAAATCACTCCAGGGAGAAGCCCATGTGCAGAGAAACTCATAGCTAGCTAGATTGCATTCTGAGGGCTGCTGTTAAAAAGTGCCACAAACTGCATGGTTTAAACAACAGAAATGTACTGTCTGACAGTTCTGGAGACCAGAAATCTAAGATCAAGGTGTCAGCAGGTTTGGTTCCTTCAGGGGGCAATGAGGGAATCATCTGTTCCAGACCTTTCTGCCTGTCTAGTAGAGGGCCACATTCTATCTGTGTCTTCACAGTCTCCCTTCTATATATGTCTGTGTCCAAATTTCCCCTTCTTATAAGGACCTTAGTCACACTGGATTAGGAGCCACAGTAATGAACACATTTTAACTTGATTACCTCTATAAAAATCCAATTTCAAAATAAGATCACCTTCTGATGTACCGGGGGTTAGAATTTCAATATACAAATTTTGGGGGGATACAATCTAATCCATAATACTTACATTAACTTGCCAGTTGTGTGAGTATGCTATCTTCAAAGTATATCCTTCAGCCTCCATATTACCATTTGAAACTAGCACATATTACTAATTCATGAGGGATTCATGATTATTGTTATTTTAAGCCATTAAGTTTGGTTTGAGTTGTTATGTAGCAATAGATAACTCAAACATGCTCTTCTTTGGACTGGCCACTTATCATTGATTTTCATTACATAACCTAAGAACTCTGTCTTCAACTGATCCTTTGTTCAATTGACCCATTTTATTCCTGGCTGCCTTAGGTAGGGTTTATAATCCAGTTCTGGCCCCCAAGAATGAAACCTCAGCTCTGTATAGAGTTAAACCATACAATCTGCTCCCTATACCCAGTCAGTCCAAAACATAGTTTGGACACCTGGCCACCCACCCAAAGCACCCCTAAGGTCTCTTACAGACACAACTTGGCTTGTGATAAGGAGATGTCAATGAAAAAACTCTTGAAGAAGACAGGCTAGTGTATCAGAGAAAAAGTGAAATTAATGTTAATTTTTCAGGGCGCCTAGGTGGCTCAGCCAGTTAAGCATCTGCCTTTGGCTCAGGTCATGCTCTCAGGGTCCTGGGATGGAGCCCCACAGCTGGCTTCCTGTTAAGCAGGGGAGTCTGATTCTCCCTCTCCCTCTACCCCTGCTCATGCTCTCTGTCTCTCTCTAATAAATAACATCTTTAAAAAAAGATTAATTTTGCAAAACGAGTCACTGCTTCTTCTGAACTTTACTATCCTAATGTCTAAAAAAGCCTGTTCACATAACTAGTTTTACCAATATACTCCCAAGGAGATGAGCTCCATTGGCATCAGCATGAGACTTCATTCTTGTAAATTTTCCATCACCCTTCTGGATTGTTTCTTCCAGCTCTCTCTCTCTTTTTTTAAATTTAATTTTATTTAAACTCAATTAATTAAATTCAGTTAATTGACATATAGTACATCATTAGTTTCAGAGGTAGAATTCAGTTATTCATTAGTTGCATATAACACCCAGTGCTCATTATATCATGTGCCCTCCTTAATGCCCATCACCCAGTTCTCTTTCTATTTAAATATAACACTTGGGGGGACCAGGTCTTATTTTTTTTTTTTTGTCCCTAAGCAGGAGTAAAGATAGTCTCTTCTACCTGAGACAACCAGGAGTGAGAACATCAAATGACACATCTGGCCAGAGTCTTAGAAGTACCAGGGTGGAAGCTGGGAAGACTCAGATCAAATATCAAGTTCAAAGGACAGGACCAGAGTTAAACTAGAAGAAAAAAAAAGTCTAGAGACTTGATTGTTCCTCCACTTTCTCTTTGGTTTTCACTGCCTTCCCATCAATTTTCTTTTCTGGAATAGACACTGAGGGAAGATGGGAAAATCCAATTAGCTTGGAGGGCCTGGGCCTAGGACTGCAGGCAGAGGAAATCTTGGCACCTCCAGATTCAGGGACTTTGATCATTGATCCCCTGTGGCCTCTGAGTGCTGGTTCAATTGCAAGAAGTGCCACAGAGACTCTGTAAAATTGAAGACTGTGGACAAGATTAACACATTTTATGGAGTGGTTCAAACTACAGTTACTGATTAGAAGATGTACCTTTGTACCTATGGAAATTTTTTTGCAAAAAGTATTATATTCTTAAGCTCAAAGGCTGGAGTCATTGTGGGAGCAAAATAATTAAGTGACTCACAAGGACAGGGCTATGTATGATTATTAACCTCACAGAAATTAAAGCAGAATGTGATTTTTTTTTTTATGTTGATCACCTTAGGACCACCAACCAGATGTCTAAACCTAAAAACGTTCCTTTACCAGCAGGTTGATTGTCTAAGGCAAAAATCTCCAACTTAATTTTGGTTTAAAAGATCTTCTCTTAGTTCTAACCACCATTTGCCATGTAGAATATTTGCATAGTTTTTTTTGCCTTAGGGTTTATTTCATGTAGAAGATCTCCCAATTTAAGATGTAGCAATTCTTCTGTACCTGAAAAGCAAAGAAATTCTCCATTTTCATTTGATAGTTTTGGGCTTCACAGTTCATTATGAGAACCAAACTCAAGGCTTTATGTATCGACAGATGGCATGATTATACTCATTAAATGTGTTGCACTCCTATAGATTTTCCTTAAACTTAGACTTGTCAACTTGTATGTGATGGAGTAAGCCTAGGGATAAAACAGAAGGGAACCAGTGAGTGTATGCCTTCTTTTAAAGAACTCAATAGAATAAAATGTATATTTTTATAATAGGTTACACAATGTGTATTCCCATTCACCAAAGAGGTAGTGTCATATAAACATGAAGAGGGACAAAGGGGAGGTTTGAAGGTGCCCTTGTGGCATTGACCTCAAGGGAGTAAAATGAGACCTGAAATAGCAAGTGTTTACTTAGTAATTAGCCTTTCTTCTCTTAAATATTACTTACGATATTTGTAGACCTGTGTTCAGGGCCAGAAGATTAAATCATCTGACCAGAGTTAGAGCCAGGGCTGTGATTATGTGTAGACCATATGTGATTGTGCAATTTGAATCCCCAGCCTCACAATCAGATAAAATAGAGTAAAAATAATATACTACTTCCAGGATGGCTTCATCTCTCTCCTCCAGTGGCGGGAATGTATATTCACTGGCAAGACAAGACAGACTAAAATAAGCATAATAAAAGAGGTATTAAAAATTCATGAAAAAATGAACTCAATCTGAGTAGGCCTTTTGAGACTCAGAGGAATTTGACAACAGCCTGAAGGATGGGATTAATTTTAACACTTAGCACTCAGACAGTGAACTCTTCCAACAGATAACAAGCTCCTAGAGGGCAAGACTTATGTCAACTTTACTACAGTTTCTAACTCACAGCACTGTGTCTGGTTCATGGTAATTGCTTGTTTTAATAATGGTGCTTTTGATTCCAACTAACAGAAGACTCAATAGCTGACTTAAACAATAGGGACAAATATATTAGCTCATATCTATGGGTCATGTGGCTACAGAGTTGGTCATTCAGTGTCTCAGCAATCCAACAAGTACCCAGTTTATTTCCCCCATCTTTCACTTCACCATCTTCATTAATTTGACTATGTCCTTGGCTAGAACCTGCATTATCATTTTCAGTGTAAGAAAAGGGACTATTTATTCCCACTGTTTATATGTCTGAGGGTTATGGAATTTTCACGAAAGACCACCAGCAAGCTTGTCCCTCACAACTCATTGACTAAAATTGGGTCACAGACTTCCCTCAAACCAATCACTGTTAATGGGGAAAAGATTGCTATGTTTGGGCAAATTAAATCAGGATTTGCCTCTGAGCTGTATGGTGAAGGAGTGAAACAAAATCAGTCATTCTTGTTGGGTAGGCCACCAGTAGTGCTTGACCCATTGTCCAACATATACTAAATTTGAACTGAGGTGGAATAGTGTATCTAGACAGAAAGTGCAGCATTAGCAAAGATAAAGGGAGCTCCCGTGTTACCCTTGCTGGACTATTTCCATCACTCCCTCATTGTCTTCAATCTCTTCCCCTCCAGTCTTGCCTCCAAATGACTTTCAGAGTGATCTTTTTAAAAGGTTAAACAAGTTGTTCTCTTGCTCTCAATAATATAAAAATACTGTGAAAATGCTTGAACTTGGGTTTTCATTTCTAGTCCAATATTCTTATCTATAAACTATGATGTTTCCTTTATTTAATTTTACATTTTTATAGTAGAACCATAGCATGCTGTTTTAGTCTATCCTGGTTGCTATAACAAAAATATTTGGGTTAGCTTATAACAGCAAACATTTATTTCTCATAGTTCTGGAGGTTGGAAAGTCCAACATCAAGGTGCTGGCAGATTTCGTGCTGGTGAGAGCCCGTTTTGTGGTTCATAGATGACCACCTTCTCTTTGTGTCTTCACATGGAAGAAAGGGCCAGGGACCTCTCTGGGGCCTCTTTTATAAGGACACTAATTCCATTCATGAGGGCTCTGCCTTCACGAGTCACCTCCCAAAATCCCTGCCTCCTAATGCCATCACACTGGACATTAGGTTTTCAACATAAGAATTTTGGGGGACACAAATAATTCTTTTAGTACATACCAAACTACAAGAGGAAAAATAAAAAAACAAGAGTTTTACAAGCAAACTGTAGCGTAATCTATGCAGAATTAGACCTGATATAATTTAACAGTTATACACTGTGCATGACTTCCAAATGGGCCCTTTAATGGTGTGACATAGGAAGGGGCATACATTAAGAAGATGTCACATTTGTTCTTGGTTTAAAGCCCAAACATAAAGAGACTGTACTCTCCAAAGGGATTTTAGAACCAATCCCATCACCACAGTAGGAAGACGGTGTGTGTGGTGGAGAAAGGGGCTAATGTCCCCAGAGCAAAGACAGAGAGCAGGTTTATGGAAGGAGATGATAGTTGCAGAATCAGACAGCCAGCCATTCCTATGGCTAATTAGTCAAGATTCAAAAATTGTTTTCTTATTAGCTCTTTATTTTGAAATAATTACAGATTCATAAGAAGTTGTGAAGATAGTACAGAAAGTACCTGGGTACCTTCACTCAAATTCCTTGTGGTTACATTATATATAATTGTAGCACAATAACAAAACAATAATTTTACACGTGCGTGTAGTTTGCCATTTTATCACATGTGGGTTTGTGTAACTACCACAGAAACAAGATAGAGAATTATTCCACCACCACAAAGATTTCCATCATGCTTCTCCTATTAAGTTACATCTACCCTCTCCCTTCCGCCAAGATCTCTAAGCCACTAGTGGCAACCACTAATTTGCTTTCCATTGCTATATTATGTTATTTCAGGGTTATATAAAAGAAATCATACACGATGTGATCTTTGTTACTGGCTTTTTTTTTTTTTTCTTCACTCAGCATAATGACCTTGAGACCCATCCAGGCTGTTTCACAATAGTTCTTTCATTTTTAACACTGAGTAGTACTCCATGGTGTCTTAATCTGCTCAGTCTGCTATAATGGATGGAATACCAAAGACTGTGTAGCTTAAATAACAGAAATTTATTTCTCACAGTTCCAGAGCCTAGGAAGTCCAAAAGCAATATGCTGGCCTATTTGGTGTCTGGTTAGAACTCTCTTCCTGGTTTGCAGATGGATGTCTTCATGCTGAATCCTCAAATGACAAAGAGAGGAAACAAGGTTCTGGTCTCTTCTTCTTCTTCTTCTTTTTTAATCAATTAATTAACATATAGTATATTATTAGTTTCAGCAGTAGAGTTTAGTGATTCATCAGTTACATACAACACCCAGTGCTCACTACATCAAGTGCCCTCCTTAATGTCCATCACCCAGTTACCCCGACCCCTCATCCACCTCCCCTCAGCAACCCGGCTGGTTTCCCAGAATTAAGAGTCTCTTATGGTTTAGCTCTGATCTCCTCTTAAAAGGATATTAATCCCATCATAAGAACTCTGCCCTCATTACCTAATTGTTTCCCAAAGGCCCCATATCCAAGTACCATTACCATGGGGATTAGGATTTCAACATATGAGTTTTAGGATGGATGTGAGTATTCAGTCCATAGCACATGGTATAGATGTACCACATTCAACCACTCAGCTATTAAAGAAAATTTTGGTTGTTTCCAGTTTGGGGCTATTATAAATAAAGATGCTATAAACTATCATGTAAATGTTTTTGTTCAGAAAACAAAAAAAGGTTTCATGTATCTAGGATAAATGTCCAGAAACACAACTGCTGGATCATAAGATTGGTGTGCATTTAGGTTTTTTTGGAAACTGTAAAGTGTTTTCAAGAGTGGCTGTGCCATTTTACATTCACATCAGAAACTTATAAAAGGTCTACATTTTTTGCATGCTCATCAGCACTTGGTATTGTCATTATTTTTTTATTGTAGTTATTCTAATAGGTGTGTAGTGATATCTCATTATGGTCTTAATTTACATTTCCCTAATGACTAGTGATGTTGAACATCTTTATGTGCTTAATTACATTGTATATCTTCTTTGGTAAAGATATGTCTTTTGTCCATTTTCTAATTGGATAGTTTTATTACTGTTGAGTTTTGAGAGCTATTTATATTATATATATATATATATAATATTTGTAAATATTTTCTCCAATCTGTAGCTTGTCTTTTTATTCTCTTAACAGGGTTTCACGGAGCAAACATTTCTAATTTTGAAGTTCAATTTACCAGTTTTTTAAATGGAATCGTCTTTTGGTGTCATGTCTAAGAATGCTTCCTCAAACCCTATGTCCAAGATTTTCCCAATATTATCTTCTAAATTTTTTATAGTTTTATGTTTTACATTCAATGGTCCATGTTGAGTTGATTCATGCAAAAGAAAGATCTGAGATTTAGGTCAAAGTTTTTTTTCTTTGTTTTTGCTTCATTCTGTTTTGTTTTGCCTGTGAATTCTTGATTGTTCCTTCTGTTAAAGACGCTATCTCTCCATCACTGAGTTTCTTTTGCGTATTGCATTTGTAAGTACTCCTTATATATTAAGGATATTTAATAGTCTCTTATACAGATTGAGTGCTGAAAATCAGTTGACTGTACTTGTGTGCAGCTATTTCTAGGTTTTCTGTTTTGTTCTATTGATCTATGTGTGTGTATCTCTCCACAGATACCATCCAATCTTGATTACTGTGGCTATATAATAAGGTTTGAAATTGAGTAGAATGATTCATCCTACCATTTTTTTCCTTAAAATTGTACCAATTGTAGTTTCTTTGCCATTCTATATAGGTGGAAGAATAGTTTTTTTTCTATATCTACATAAAATTTTGTTGGTATTTTGATAAAAATTATGTTAAACCTGTTCACCAGTTTGAGACAACTGGTATCTTTACTATTTCTATTTTGATCCATGTGTACACTTTGCCTCTCTATTTAGAACCTCTTTGATTTCTTTCATCAGCATTTTCTGTTTCCCCATACCATTCCTGCACACATTTTGCTAAATTTACCCACAAGTATTTTATTGTTGATTGTACTTAGCAGGAGGAATAGAGAAATTTACATCTAGTACATCCTCCCAGAAGTGGAAGTCCAAATACTTTTCTTTGAGAAACATGTAAGCAATATATAAGGCTGAAAAATCAATGAATAAAAGCAATATGTGGACATCCAGCATAGATGACACCAAACTGTATGGGAAAACAAAAACATGGGATCTTTCAGAGATAATCTGTTGTTCAAGCTTACGTAACTACACAAGATTTTGAGTGTGTGCACGCGTGTGTGTAAAACCTGACATATTATCTTTTTCATTTTACAATTTATTTTGGAAAACATTTCCATGTCAATAGTATAATTGCCCCATTTATTTTTAACTGGTTTCACAGTATTCCATAGCACAGGTCCAGAACACTTACCTTTAATTGTCAAATCCCAAAGGCCCTGAAACTTAATTTTACCCCAAATTTTGACACCCAAACTATCTAGCTGCAAAACTCCCTTGAGCTGATATGAGAATACATATCGTTTTGGTGATCTCACTTAGTTTCATTGGGTATGCTTCAGAAGTATAAATATATTTTATTGCTGGGTGCTGCTCAGAGTCTGCTGGAAATAGGAGTACATATCATACTTGGGTTGTATCACTTTACTAAAATAAAAAAGGAGAATCTGTGTTCTTTTTTTTTTTTTTAATAGGATGTGGAGCCCACTGTGGGGCTCAAACTCACAACTCTGAGATTAAGACCTGAGCTGAGATCAAAAGTCGGATGCTTAACTGACTAAGCCACCTAGGTGCCCCAAAAAGGAGAATCTGCATTCTGAATCAAAACTGGCCCTAAGGATTCTGGATAAGCGACTGTGGACATTTATCATGTTTTATTTAACCTGCTCCTATTGGTGAACATTTTAATTGTTTTCAGTATTTGTTTTTACAAACAAAGCTAATACATATATGATTTCATGCTTGTGTGAGATATCTATAAGGTAAATCCTTCAAAGAGGAATTCCAAGGATCAAAGTGTTTTAATATTTATAATTTTGCTCAGTTTGATCAAACTGTTCTTGT
Source organism: Callorhinus ursinus (assembly GCF_003265705.2). Taxonomy (NCBI): domain Eukaryota; kingdom Metazoa; phylum Chordata; class Mammalia; order Carnivora; family Otariidae; genus Callorhinus; species Callorhinus ursinus. The sequence goes on along the minus strand of NW_027397066.1, from coordinate 10,785,581 downwards.
GTTCCCATCAGCACTAAGAGTATCAATTTTCTCCGTCTGTGGGCTTTTTGTGTCTACAGAGTGCAATCAGCTCTCAATCAGCCAATGCTTCATTAGCTGGAACTCTCCATCAGCCAGGACAATACTCTCCTCAATTGATGAGACTTGGTGATAGTGAGACCCACAAGGGTTTAATGACAAGAAGAACAACTGGTGCTGAGCCTTGTTTGAGTATCAGGTGGAGTTGACTGCAGCTTCACTCTTGGAAAATAGGGAGCTGGGTATACTAGATGAAGCTTAATGATGAAGTCATTTGACTGATCTTTTAACCAACAAGCCAGATGCTAGGCAGTGATAACATTGTGGGTCAAAGTGAAATGATTGTTTCATGTACAGTTTTAGCAACTGCAAGGTTACCCTTGGTCATTGAATCAGAACACAAGTCATTGCTCATCTAGACAACAAAGCTTATTATTGAAGGAACATAGTGTTAGGAGAGGATCTGGGTTCAAATCCCGTCTTTGCTGCCTAGTAACTGTTAATTTAGGCAACTCACTTGACTCTCCAGAGATTAGGTTTTCTCACCTGTTTAATTAGAATAATAATACATTATGATTATGACTAAGTAAGATGAATGTATTTTAGATACCTGGCATGTAGTAGGTACTCAATAAATGGCTAGTTTTCATTTTAAAGTTCTGAGCTAAGAGGCTCTAGATGCCTGTTAATTTTAAAAATCTTACAATTTTTAAAATCTTACAGATTTTAAAATCATTAGATCTTTTAAAAAGATTGATTTGAACAAGCTTCAGTATAAATGAGTGAATCTTAAAGAGAGTGATCCAGGTTGTGTTATAAATAAACTCATTATTTTCAGTTTATTCAGGACAGGAAACAAATATATAGCAACAGAAATTTAAAAGTGGTAAATAATATATATGGACAGGAAATTTATAAATTAAAAAAGACATAGTTAAATTTTATGCTAACAAATTTAAGTAGCTCAACACAATGAATACTTTTCTAGGAAAATATATTTGCTAAAATTTAATCACAAAGAAGTAAAATATTTGAATAGCACAATACTCACACAAGATAAGAATGAATTGAGCCTATTGATGTGTTAAAGGTATAATATAATATGTCCCAGAAGGGTTTTTCCCAGACTCAAGGATGGTTCAACATTAAGAAATTATTAATCAACATTTATTGCAATAAGAGAGAAAAGGAAAAAATAGGTTTGAATTATCTGATAGGTTGCTATAAGTCTATTAATAAAATTAAATATCTATTCTTGATTTAAAAAATTATTATATTAATAATGAAGGAGAATAATATTTCTGTAGGATGATAAAGTGTGTGTCAGAATCTAACAGTAAATATCATGCCTACTAATCACTGTTATAATAGAGCTGTCCTTTGAACTCAGGCGAACTGGCTTCCAAGTAGGCTTTACCATGCAATAAACCTTTATGAATATTACAAGCAACTTCTACTAAAATCCAGTACAAGAAAGTTATTAGGTGCCTGGCATCAATATTAATATTCAATATTTTGGGAAGATTAGAGCAAAATGCAATAAAATCATGTGTGTGTATATATGCCTTCATTCTTATAATTCATATATAATATATATATTTCTCTATCTCATTCAAAATAGCAATAGAATTTTATTTATTTTTTAAAAAGATTTATTTATTTATTTTTATCCTTTTTTTAATTTAAATTCAGTTAGCCAACATATTTACTTATTTTTAGAGAGAGAGCAAAGGGAGGGACAGAAGGGGAGAGATAATCTCAAGCAGACTCCCTGCTGAGTGTGAAGCCTGACGAGGGGCTCGATCTCATAACCCATGAGATCATGACCTAAACCAAAACCAAGAGTTGGGTGTTCAACCAACTGAGCCACTGAGGCTCTCCATAGCAATAGTATTTTAAAATACATAATTATTAATGAATAAGAAAGATGTAAAATTTTGAGTTAATTGTACCCAAGTGTATGAAGGAAAACTTAACATATTTATTTGTTACTAGATAATAAAACTTATAGTTCTTTCAAAAAATAAATTTAATCCTATTGCAATCAAAATTTCTACTTGCCAAATTGTTTATTGAGATAAATAAATGCACAATATCATCTAATAAACATCTGGGAAAGAATATAATGGTGGGGGAGCTGCATAGGATGACTTAGGGGATTCTTCTACCAGAGATCTGCTGCAGAAATATGGAAAATAGAATAGAGAGGTAGTGGCATGGATAGAGATAGAGACAGATAAATTGAAAGAATAGAATATACAGAAGGTGACTTTTACACATACAAGAAATTGGCATACGATATCAGTCTTTCAAAATTCCTGGGGAAAGAGGGACAACTTGAAAAATGGTGAGACAAAGGGAATCAGAAAAAAAGTCAAATCCATCCATTGCACCTTCAGGATTTCAGATGGATTTAAAATATAAATCTAAAAATGCATATATTAAAAATCATATCACGAAGATGTAGAGAGATATATAGACATCTACGAAGTTGTGAAGGCAGACATCACAAACTGATGATACCTGCTCAGTACTGTCAACACATATATTCATCTTGTCCAAGGGAGGGATTTCAAGGAAGAAAGGAGGGAAGGAAGGAAGGAAATAAGGGGGGCAGTGGAAGGAAGGAAGGAAGGAAGGAAGAGGGGAGAAAGGGGGAGGGTGTAGGGAAGGAGGAAGGAAGGAAGGAAGGCAGGAAGGAAGGAAGGAAAGGAAAGAAAAGAATTGAGGTGGAAGCCTCAAAGACACACCATTCCTGATTGTCTCAGTAATAAAATATTAGGTGGTCTTATACATAGTCCTTTTACACATATCTGTTACCTGCTTGGCTCCTGAAGGCATTTGATTTTGTGTGACTCTCTTCTTAATCATAAAGGAATGGATGTAAATATTTTAGTTTAAACAATGTGTGTACGTAAATATGAAATAAAACGGTAAAGTTTAAAGACAAATAGCACTCAGTAAAATCTTTAACATGAATGACAAACTGAGTGGTAATATCCTTAATATATAAAAGTACTTACAAATCAGTTTGCAAAAGATAAAACCTCAATACAGTAATGGGTAAAGAATACAAAGCGGATACAAAGATATATGGAGGACAAATAATATAAGCAAAGAAATTTCACAGCACAAGTGATCTAAGAGATGAGTATATAATTATTTACCAAAAGTTGAAATAGTAGTGATGTTCCATATTAGCAAGGGCAAAGTAGAAACAAGCACCTCCAGATATTGTTGATGGGGTTATACATTTGTATATTTTTTCTATGTATGACTTGACAATGTATGTTAAGATATAAAATATGCATACCTTCTGACTCAATAATTCCACTTCAAGAAAATTTCATTTATTCAACAAATAGATATTGAGATTGTATTACATGATAGATACTATAGTTAGATACTGGGGATAAAAAGATGGACAAGTTCTTTAAGCCTCTCATCTTTTCACTGCAGTGTCCATTTTCATGGGAATATATCCTTAGTAGATGATTGTACAAATATACAAATATAGGTGCAAGGGTATTTTTTCCCATATACTTGATGTAGCTAAATTTAGAACTCAAATGCCATCAATAATATGGATTGGATAAATTAATTATTTCACACTCCATAAATGACCACTATGCAGTCTTTTATAAGGTGATAGCAGAGCCAAATGATTTGACATAGAAAATGTCCATGATGTATTACTAAGGGAAAATGCAGATTATAGAACTGTACAGCATGGTCTATCTACCAGTTGAAATGAATTAGGCCTAAGTATTAGTGACCTCTAGATGGTAAAATTATAGACAGTTTCATTTTCTTTTTACTTATGTGCATTTTCTATAATAAAAATAATTATTTATGTTAAATATCAAAGTGAAAACTTCATTCCACTAAAATTACTCTCATATAGTAAATCACCCACTTTTTTCCTGTTACATAATGTCTTCCTTTTAGAAATATATTAGGTACTCAGCTGGCTGTCTCCAGTGTGGTGGAACAGAGAGAAGTAGTGTGTCCTTCCACCAGACTAGAGGTAGGACAGGGCGATGAGGACAGATCATGCCTGAGCTAGGCGTGCAGGCTGGCATCAGAACACGCAAATTGGAGCAGGGCAAAATTTCAAGGCTGATGAAAAAATCTATTGCCCAAGGAGATAGAGAGGCCTGGTTCTTTGAATGACAATGCCAAATATCAGCAGTCTAGAAGCCTGAAATTTCCAGGAGAGCCTCATTACAGTCAGGATATTTTTAAGGTTGGAAAGGATTTTGGAAAGGAATTAGCTCAACAATTTGGCTCCATCATTAAGGAACCTGAGGCTCAGTGAAGATGTAGGGTGGGAAGGGCATGGGAATAACAGTCACCATGAATTAGTATTGTGAACTTTATGTGAATTACTGTATTCCATGTTCCCTTCAAAATTGTCAGGCTGTTACTATTTTCAACATACACAGAAAAGAAAACAGAATGGGTAGAGAGTTGTTTGAGGCCACAGAGTTAGCAAGAGATAGGCAGCCCCATCTGCCCCACAACTGGTACCCTTTAATCTACCCACCCCAACCACGTGAAGGTCACTGGGGACAGAGGGAGGAGATGGCCCTTCTAACTCCCAAACCAGGGTTCCCCCGAGGGCTCAGTGCTTTGACCACAGGTTCTTCAGACCTATGCAGTGGGCTCTGCTTTCTCCCGGATATTCTCCGGGAGTATCCAGTCCCAGCACCAACTGGATTGGAGGGCCAGAGTCTCTGACACATCTGGTTCTGTAGGGGCACCTATCTTATGGAGCTGCTACAGTCAGGTTGCTGGGGAAAGGCCGTTGTGCTCAGTGTCCTTCTGTGTCCCCTTCTCTGGAGAGGCTGCCTCAGATAGTCAGGGCCTGGACTCAGCCAGAATTAGAGCTCCCGTAGAGTCTTCCAGTCACGAATGTGGTTTTATCAGTTCAAGTGAGGGATTCTCAAACTTGGAACTATTGACATTTTGGGCCAGATGATTCCTATTGTTGGGGGCTTTCCTATGCATCGTGGGGGTGTTCAGCAACTTCGCTGGTCTCTACCCATTAGATGCCAGGAGCTCCCTCCTCCAAATCCAAGTCGAGGCCATTAAAAATGTCTCCAGACATTTGATCTGAAGGCAAATCTCCCCAAAGTGAGAACACTGGTTTAGGGAAATGTCTACACTCTTTCTCCTCCCCAAACACCCTTAAAAAAACTAAATGAAAACCTAGGAAGGAGAATCGCACAGTTTTTCTAGAGGCTAATTAGACCCTTATCTGCCTCTTGTGTGCGTATGGAGATGCCCAAATGGTGAAGATTTTACCTGATTCAGTCAGATAATCCTCCCTCCTTTCCAATTTTTTAGGCTGTCTTCACTTATTTCCTTACCATTCATCTGCCTCTTGATGTTTTTACTTTCTGAGTTTTACATGGGGAAAACCCTTGTTTAGCAATTTTTAATTCTGCCAGCTTTGCTTCCTAGATTCCTTTATATCTTTTCTGTACCCCCCCATTACCCTTCCTCTGTTTTCCCAGCCAGTTTTGTCATTCTTCTTTGTAAAGATGGAAGGCTGGCCAAGGTAGAGTTCAGGGGTCTGCATCAGGTCTGTGCTCATTCTTTGTCATCCTTCCATTGTCATATGATCTGGAACAACTCACACACCCTCTCTGAAACTCACTTCCTCATCTGTAAATAGGGGGAGTCTTGTCTGCCTTTCTTACCTCACTAGATTGTATTAAGGGTCAAATGACAGAATAGATGTGAAAGTGCTTTGCAAGGAATAAAGGGACATGATTTATTAAAATTATCATTATTATGACCAACTGCCCACGTCATTTAAATTACAGATGGGACAGATGAGCTTTTTACCATGTGGCCTCAGCCCATCTCTTCAGCCTTGCTTGGCACAGGGAAGACACACTGGCCAGGAGTCTGGGAGCTGCTGGCTCTATGACCTAGACTTGCCCTGTGTTTGTCACTGCCCTTCTTTGAACTCCAGGTTTCTTGTCTAGCTCAACCAGAGGATTTGCCAGGATGCCCTGATGTCCCCTCTTTCTTCCTTGCAGACTAATCTGTGGGATGAGGTGTTGCCTCCAGGGCAGTGTTTAGAGTAACTGGCCTCTTCAAGTTTACCTCAATTTTTATTCTGTCTTCTAAACTGCATTTGGGATGCTGACACCTGGAATAACACTGAGCATTTTTCTAGGAGACTCTTAAAGAGAAGGATCACATCAGAATTCCCTCAGGAGAATTTTTCAGATTATCCAATTCCACATTCACTTTTTTAAAAAATTTTTTTTATTGTTATGTTAGTCACCATACAGTACTTCATTAGTTTTTGATGTAGTGTTCCATGATTCGTTGTTGGCGTATAACACCCAAGTGCTCATTACAATATGTGCCCTCCTTGATACCCATCCATATTCAGTTCTGACCTCTTGGATGGCAACACACTTTAAGTTCCACTAAACTAGAAAAATGTTTTATGATATGGAAGCAAGATAAGAAGACCATCTCCCAGGAGTTTCTACAGGATTACGTGGGAAGTAAGTAGAAGCCCACTAGGACAGTAGGTGGAAGGTGTGTCCCACTATAAGCTCACTAATGCCCTTAGGATGTAAGAGCAAGAGCTAGGGGCTGGCTGGGCTGAGGTCAAGAGGTTGGTGGAAGGTCAGACCCAATCCTCTAGCCCAGTGCTGCTCAAAAGACCTTTCTGAGATGATAGAAATGCTCTGACCTACACTTTTTTTTTAAAAGATTTTATTTATTTGAGAGAGAATGAGAGATAGAGAGCACGAGAGGGAAGAGGGGCAGAGGGAGAAGCAGATTCCCTGCTGAGCAGGGAGCCCGATGTGGGACTCAGTCCCAGGACTCCAGGATCATGACCTGAGTCGAAGGCAGTCACTTAACCAACTGAGCCACCCAGGCGCCCTGATCTACACTTTCTTTTCTTTATTTTTTTTAGCAGCCTTCTTGAGGTGTAATTGATACACAAAAAACTGTATATGTTTAGTGTGTACAATTTGATGAGTTTGGACATATGCTAATATTCATGATACCATCACCACCATCCAGGTGTTAAAACATCCAATACCTCCAAAAGTTATCTGGGTCTCTTTTTTCCTTTCTCTTTCTTTACTACATGGGACAAGACCATTCAGATGATTCAAGCATGACACCATCTATATAAAAACCTTCTATTTCCTTCCAATGCAGTTAGAATAAATTACAAACTCATTACATATTTTCAAAGAAATAAATTCAAAGCCAATATCCCCAGGCGTTTTTATAGTGGATTTCCAACTTTTAAGGAATAGTTAAGTCATATGTTATCTAAATTATTCCAGACTATAAGTGTTTTATGAGGTAAACATAACCTTGTGAACTTGCAAAAGACAGTCCAGAAACAAAATTCCAGTCCAATCCCACTTATGAACACAGGGGTTCAAATCTATACATGCACACACACAAATTACAAAGGAAATTTATCGCAATATTTTCAGGAATAATACCCATATTTACTTGAGAAATAGTTTAATATAAAGAAAAAAATTGACAATTTCTTTTTGCAATTCTTAGCACATAATAATAATAGCTCATGCTTAATGAGCACTTACTATATGGCAGGTGTTATTCTAAATGTTATTTAATCCTCATAACACCCTTTTGAGGTTGGTGTTATTGTCTCCATTTTATAGAAAATGGTGGAGACACAGAAAGGTAAAGATTTTGTCCAAAGTCACACAGATAGTAGAGTCAGAGGCAGGATATGAATACAGGCAGCCTACCCCTGATCTTGGGGTTCTTAACCCTCATGCTGCCCAGCAGGCGTATGGTAAATATTTGTTGACTTAATTTTTTTTAATTGTTTCTGCTAAGATTTTCTCTTACCGCATGCCAACACCCCCATGCCAAATGCAATTTCTTAAGATAAAATACATTATTGTGACTCACAGGTTTCTGTGGGTCAACTGGGCAAGGCTACCTTGGGGTCCGCCATGAAGTTCCAGTGAGATCATAGCTGAAGGTGTGGCTGGAGTGGACACCTGGTGGCTTGTTTACAATATGTCAGAGGCTCTGATGCTTCTTGGCATCTGCACTAGGCTTGGGCTTCTTACAGCATGGTGGTCTATAGGTAGCTACACTTATTCAATAGCCATTAGCTTCCTAGAGGCGAGAAGTGGAAGCTTCTAGGCCAATTGATTGCAACGAGTGGACGCAGCATCATTTCCACCACATTCTATGGGACAAGCAGTCACAGGCTCCCTCTGGCTTCAAAAGGACACAGAGGACATAGGAAATAGGCTCACCTGTGGGTGGGGAGTGGCAGTAGCCCATGACAGAAGAGCAGGTGTGAGCTGCCATAATTACTATGTTTATTTAATAATGCTAAAGCAAAGCACTATGCAATGATACCCAGTAAAAAAGAAGACTCCTTCCTTCCATATTTGCCCTCATCTTTTTGGTTTGCCTCAGCTCTCTCCGACGGGTAAGCACTTTCATTCCTTTTTTCCTAGGTCCTTTATGGAAATATAAACAAAAACAAATGTATATCCTTCTCTTCCTCATTCTTACACAAAAGGGGGGACACTGTATTCACTAGCTATCATCTTATATCTTGGAGAACTGCCTATATTAATATGTACAAAGAGAGAAAGGGGGACAGAGGGAAAGGAGGAGCGAGAAAGAAGAGGGAAGAAATAAGGATCGAGGATAGAGTTTAGATACTACATACCAACAAAAAACATGAGCGTTTACACTACATTATTAATAGCAGTTATCTCTCTATAGAGCAGTTAATGCACTTTTTTCTCTTTTCTGCATTTTCTAAATTTACTATAATGAACATATGCTACATTTGTGATAAAAATGTTTTTAATACCCAAACCACATGGTTCAATTTTTATTCTGCTCTGTATTTTGTTGTTGTCATTGTGTGCTTTTTTTTTTTTTTTTTGAGGAATTGACCTCCAACCATAGTATAGATAGAAAAAGAGGACTGAATCAGCTTTCTTTGGGGATTTCTCAAACACACCTGCACGTGCTTAGGTGTACTGTGCCGATTCCTTTTTTTCTGCAACCTGACCTTCTATTAAATTCATGATCTTACCTTATTATCATGAATATAATCATTGAGTCATGTACCTACCACATGCAAGGCAAGGCACTTTGCTCTATATTTGGGGTATGGAGATGACAAAGAAGAACACATATACACCTATCTGGGCTATAATTTGATAAGTGTCGTATTAGCAGCTTAATTTGGGATCAAAAAGCAAAGACCTATCAATTTTGCCAATAGGCATTCAGGGCACAGTTTGCATAGTGATGTTATTTGAGCTGGATCATCAAACAACCCAATTTTGAAAAAGGTAGGATAAGGCAGTCTAAGTAGGAGCTGTGGTCTCTGCTGGGGGCCTGGTGAAGCACCTTTATGGGTGAAGTGGTAGCAAGTGACACTGCAAATACAGACCAGGATCCAAGGACAGAAGGGCTTGTAGGCAAACTGAGAGGTTGCAAGTTCTGCCCTTGAGCACTGGAGGGACAGCCAAGGAAGGAGGGTGACTATGTGCCAGGCACTAGATTTGTCTTTCCCCTATTCCAGCTGCCTTTTGCGCAAGACACAATGCGTTAATATTTGTTCTTGTAACAGGTACTTTCTGAGTTCAAGGAAATAAATCCTTAAAGTTTTTATTTCATTTACACTCTCGGCAAACTCTAAAGAAGACATTGTGTCCCCTGAGGTTTCAGTGGAGGTGAAAACACAGGGATTAGACTGGGTTCAAGGCTCTCTTGAGACTCCTCTGGGCGTTGCTGATGGATATAATGCACTTTGCCTCCAAAAAATAAAATAAAAAATAAATAATCACACTGAATTGTAATTTTAGTGCCCCCTCTTCCCCATGGCTAAGAGCCCTGAGAAACTAGTCAGGGGCTGTTGTTTTGGTCCCCAGGGCACTCAGCCCCATGCATGGCCTATTCTGGATGCTCAAAGCAAGTTAATTAGCATACGCGTGGAGAAGCAGGACAAAAACACGCTTCTTGAAGGACTAATCTGAAAAACTGAGTCTTACAACAACTTTATCTCCCCGTTGGTACTTGTGGGTATCTCTGGCAGGAGGAAAACCAGACAGTGGGTGCACAGAGCACAGAGTAGTAAACTGTGAGAGCTGGTGTAGCATTTAGGTGGAGAGGCCAAAATCGTTAGATTCCTACTTTCCTTTGTTCACTGGAAGCCACCTTTCCCTGATGGCCCAGAGGGAGGGAAAGCAGGCTTGCCAAGGCCAGCCATCATGAGACCATCTGGGAAGACTGGCCTGTTGGGGGTATATGTTTAATTTCTGTCCTTCAGGACACACTAAGGAGATAGGGGACTTAGAAACTGCTTGAGCTCCTCACAGTTAAAGGGACCCCCTCTGAGATTTCACAGGCTCATTTAATGCCTCACCAGCAAGTTACTGCTCAAATAAAAAGCCTCCCTTAATTCTTCAGCTGGAAATGCACCCCTATATTTTCTGAATCAGCAAAGCACTTTGTGTTTAAGGATCTTAGAACACTGTGGCAGGACAGAGAGAACATTGGTTTTAACCCAGATGACCCTGGTTTTGAGATCTTGCTGAGCCACATGCTTGCTCTGTGACCTTGGAAATATATTTATTTATTTGAGTCCATATTACTTTTATCATTAAAGAGAAGGTACTGTTGACTGTGGGATTGTTGTGAGAATGAGCTGAAGCTCTATGTCAATGACTGCTTAATTATTACTCAGCCAGGCCTAAATTCAAAATCCCATTTGTACCACGTAATCCCTGGGTAAGACTTGAGGACAGTTTCTTAGCCTTTAGATATTTGAGTGTCCTCTTTCTGAAAAATGACATTCACCTTGTATATTGGTTGTCAGAATTAGTGGAAATGTAGATAATATGCCTAGCAGAGTTTCTGGTATCTGGCAGATACCCAAATATGACCACTCCTCTTTTTATTTCTCCATGATGTTGCCTTGTCTCTCCCACTCTTCAGATGTTGAAAAGACTATAAAGATTCTTTGAAAGCTAGAAGCAGGCCTGCTCCCAGATATCTTCAATTATTGAATAAATAAAACACAAAGATATGCTGAAAAATTATCTTGGCAACACTGGAGAATAAGAGGAATAAATCCATAGGTGGCTTCCTATAATATTAGATTACAATTAAAATGCTCTGAGTGGCACAAGAGTCCTTGCCTCTGTCACCAGTGTGTAGACACACTGGTCTTACTATGTCCACAAACGGCCAGTACCTCCCAGACTCGGGGCATTTGTGCACTTCCTTTGCCTGGGATATTGTTCCCATGAATTTCCATCTGGCTGTTTTCTTCTTGCCATTTGAAAAATTCCTTCTGGTTGAGAGATCATTTCTTTGGGGAGATTTTCCCAGGCCATGCTCTCAGAGTTAACATTTTCTCCAATGTTTTTTCTTCACTAATTTGTTTCTTTCATATAACTTACCAACATCTAAATAATAGTGGAGCATATTTTTGAGTTTTATTGCCCAGAATCTTCTTGGTTCAGGATAATTTGAATTTAGCTTTTGAGAATCCAGGAGGTTTGGGTGAAGCTGACTTAATCCCAGGCTCCAGGACAGGATTGCATGACGTAGAACAAAGCAATCATTAAACTCTAGCCCTCTGCTCATGGAGATGAGTTCAAAGATCTCTCTCACTCTCAAATCAGAATAGTGTAGCCAAATGAAACTCAATTCTGGGCCATAAAAAATGATTAGAGAAGTAGTTTCCTCTTTCCTGTGGACATAAATCAGGAAAGATATAGAAGCTGGAGCTAGAGTAGTCATCTTACAGCAAAGAAAGAGAAAGGGAAATGTGAGTGTGTGTGTGTGTCTTCTTTATGATTGTCATTTAAATACGTGACAAATATCTTCAGTTACATACCAAACATATAAGTGACCCGTGAACAATGCAGAGGTTAGGGACACTGATCCCCTGTGTATTAAAAAATCCATGTAAACTTTGACTCCCCCAAAACCTAACTACTAACAGCCTTCTGTTGACTGGAAGCATTATCATAAAATAAACAGTTGATTAATACATAGTTTGTATGTTATGTATATTGCACACTATATTTTTACACTAAAAAGCTGGAGAAAATAAAATGTTATTAAGAAAGTCATAAAGAAGAGAAAATGCATTTATAATACTGTATTGCATTTGTCAAAAAGCTGCATATAATTGGATCCACAGAGTTCAAACTCATGTTGTTCAAGAGTCAACTGTATTTCTTTTGTTTATCCATTTTGAGCTGAGTTTTCTGGCATGTTACAGAAATCATCATACTTGTTTAGTATCTGTCTTTAACACTAAACTAAAGCTTCAGGAGGGAAGGAATTAGGTTTCTTTCTTAGTTATATCATTCATGCCTAGTATAGTGGTAGTTATAAAATAAGTTCTTAATAAGTCTTTGTTGAATGGATCAATATGGTATAATGCCAAGCTCCCAGAGGACTCCTTCTTTTCCAGATGTGGTCTCATTCAGACATTTGGAGTGTTGAAAAGGCCTGGAAAAGGTTGGATTGTGTTTCATAATGGTGACAGGTGTGGAACATCCAGGATGCCAGCATTAGCTTGCAGATTTTTATAAAGGTTTTTGTACCTGGGTAGATCTAAATGAAGGCTGTTTGTTGAGGTTGTTTCTGAGCTCCCAAGGTAGGATAGGCATGCTCAACTTCACCAGAAGTCCTACCTTTTCCTGATGCTAAAATCACTCTGGGACTGCTGACACTGAATCATAGAATCAGAATTTTCAAATTAAAATGTGCCCTAGGGATTCTTTAATCTTATTGTACAGATACAGAAATGTGTATCCATATAGTTGAAGAATTGGTCATGCAGCTCACCACACCTCACTCCACTCCAAATTCTTTATTGCCCCGACCTTTCTTCCTTCCCCTCTTTCTTTCATTTCAAATGTCTTCCCAGATGACTTTTTCTTTCCCTGTCAGATACATCTATAATGTTGGTACCATACTTATGCTGGCAAATATAACATGATCTTTGCCCTTAAGCATCTTAGGATCTATTAGAAGATGGAGAAAAGGCAAAGGACATTTATAACAGCATGTGATCATTATTGAAGGCTGTTGAAGCCCATTTGTTGGGCACTGTAGCCAGTCTGCTAGCTGAGGTGAATGAGTAATGATGGTTGGTGGTCGAAGGAAGGTTATGGGGGACTTCGAAAAGGTAAAACATGAACTGAGTCCTGAACTCTGCCTCAGGTAGAGGTTACCAAAGCATTAAGATTGGACATAAGGTGACTTTAACAATTAAGCATGGCAGGAGTATGGTTAATCAGATGGACAGTGTTGAGAGATGAGACTGTAGAGGCATGTGGAGGTTGCGTGTGAATGGTCTTGCTGGTCATGCAGAGACCTCTAACATTATCACAGGGACAGCAAGGCTTTGAGAGATTATGAGCAGGGAAGAAGCATGGTGAAATGGGCATTAGAGAGTGACTGCTCTAACTGCCCAGATTGATGGGTGGATAGGACAGATGACAGGCAGAGAGTTAGGAGGCTGTGTCGGTAATCAGGGTGGGGTGGGGGACTGGTGAAGGCTGGTGGAGGTGTGACAACACAGACTGCTATGACAAGACACCCTGACACTCTGATGCTTCACTAGCCTCCCTCCTCCCTCCTTCCCTCACCTTTAATGATTTCTGGATGTTCTGAAATGGAACCTGGCAGATGGCATTTTAAGAAAAAATGACTTCACAGCCCCAGGTTCCGATCTGATTTATATATTTTTCTACCAGAAGGAGATGAGAATGCAGTACCTTCTTAGGTAATTAATGATTCAACATGGTGCCTTTGCAAAACGAAACTGAAGCGGCTGGAAGCCTCATTTGCAGCCATAAGAATTCAAAGGACACAAGAAGGCTGATTTGTGATTGTTGCTTTTCCTCAATAAAAATTAAACTGATTACAAAGAGCTGACAATGAGACAATGTCTTGCGGAAGTAATGTTTCTGACATTTCTCTGAGTGTTTACCACAAATACTCAAATTTATCATTCTTGACATTCTTTAGAAAAATGGAGATAAAATATTATTTTGGTCCTGCAATATTTGCTTGTATGCACATTTATATGCATGCATAATTGACAGAAAATTAAAAGATTTCTGAGCTCCCCTCATATTCATTTTTTAAATTAAGGACTCTGATGAGAGATCATGGAATTAAGCCCATAGAGCTTGTACTTTGGATATAAAAAGCATTTAAACAGTGATAGATATTTTCTGTAGAACGTGCCCATTGTTAAAATCCTGGGATTCTTTTGTGAATTCAACTTTTGGAGAAGAATTATTAACAAAAATAATAGGTAACATTCATACGGCCCTTGAAAGCTTACAGATATGATCTTATTTAAGTATTTCAATGCTCATTTTGATATTATTACTGTCCCATTTCACAGATTGGACCAGAATTCTGCTCCCAGTTTGATACCAGACAAGTCCCTATATTCTAGAGCTTTAGTTTCCTTGTCTGTACATGAAGCTGATTGTCCTTGTATTGTGGGGCTAGTGTCAGGATCCCATGGTTCAAATAAAACACAGCACAGCCACTTGTCAGTAATGCTCGTTGATATTATGATAACAACCACTCTATTTATGCTAGGTCATATTTTAATTCTGACTCTTATTTCTGTTTTAAAAATCTTGGAGTCATCCTAAATCAAATCATTCCATTGTTATATGGACTCTTCTTTCACAATATGCTCTTTTGTCTTTGTTTTCTCTTCATTCCATTTCCTCTACCATTGGCACTGTACACAGTTTTACAAAATTTCTCTAATGCTTCTCACCTGGTCTCCCCTCCGGCATCCTTTCCATTCATTTCATTCTCCACGATGACACTATGTGGATCTTCCAAAACATTAGCTTTGGTTATATTACTGTCCTGATGAATTTTTGTTGTCTACAAAATTGAGAACATATTCCATCCCTGCCACTCAAGGACTCCTGTAGCCAGTTATCTTCTAAGTCCTCCCTAAATATTTTTTTTAATAGTGCTAAAGCAAGAACAGCTTTCACTGATGTAGTGTTTTATAATTTATAAAGTATCTTTGGATGCCCATGACATCTGATATGAAAACATTAATTTCTTCTGTCATAGCTATCAGAGACATGTTTAATTGTATTACATTGGAAGTGTTATGTTGTTGCCTAATGGAAAAATGCATTTTATCTCAGATTCTTAAAAAAAAAGTGACTATTTCTAAATAAGGTACACACCTGTCAAGATGGCTAAAATTAAAGAAAAACACCTGACAATTCCAGGTGTTGTTAAAGATGAGGAGCTACTTGATTGCTCATACATTTCTCTTGAGAATGCAAAATGGTACAACTATCCTGGAAAACAGTTTGGCAGTGTTTAATAAAGTTAAGAATGCATTTCTTATGTGGCCTAACAATTCCACCTCTGGGTATTAACCATAAAGTAATGAATAGTTTTGCACACAAACCTTGTCACAAATGTTCAGCTTCATTTATAAAAATTAAAAATAGCAGCTTCATTTGCAATGACCAAAACCTGGAAACAACCTAAATGTCCTTTAGAGAGTGAAGAGTTAAACAAACTCTAGTACATCCATACAATGAAATACTACTCAGCAATGAAAAGGAGCAAATTATTGGTTCAGACAACAGCTTGATGGCTCTTAAGCAAAATAACTGAGTAAAAAACAGCCAATTTAAACTTTTGCAGGGGTGCCTGGGTGGCTCAGTCAGCTAAGCATCTGCCTTTGGCTCAGGTCATGATCCCTGGGTCCTGGGCTGGAACCCTGAGTTGGGCTCCCTGCTCAGTGGGGAGTCTGCTTTTCCCTCTCCCTTTGCAACCCCCACCCCGCCATGCTCTCTCTCTCAAATAAATAAATAAACAAAATCTTTAAATAAAATGTTGTATACTCTATGATTTTGTTTATTTAACATTCTCAACATGACAAAATTTGAGAGAAAGAGAACAGATGACTGGTTGTCAGGGGTTAGAGGGAGGGTATATTTCTTAAAGAAGGAGAATTAGGGATTTCCTTTGTGGTGATGGAATAGTCCTGTATCTTGATTATGCTGGTGGTTTTACAAAACTATACAGGTAACAAAATGTCAGAACCATACACATACACAGACACAAATGCAGAAATTAGTGTATACGGAAACTGGTGAATTCTGCATATGGTCTGTAGTTTGGTTATTATTATGGTGTGAATGGTTACCATCGTAAATGAAGATGTTATCATTGGAGGAAACTGAATGAAGAGGATACAGGAATTTTCTTTACTCTTTTTGCATCTTTTATGTCAGCTTAAAATAATGTCAAAATTTAAAAAAAAAGTTTTTAAAATGTGAGAGAGGTAGTAAAAATATCTCCAAAGCCGTAACAAATTAAAAAAAGCAAATTATACAGACTGACTGTAGATACAAAACTGTCCGACCAGCACAGTAGAGAGCTAGAACACCATCTTCATTTTCATTAACAGCAACAGCCAGCATGTTGAAGAGAAGCAGAACCTTTTAAAATGTATGTATGTATGTATGTATGTATGTATGTATGTATGTATGTATGTATTTTGGAGGTCAACTGACAGAGACTCAGTCTTTAAAGTCTATATTTTAGGCAAATGCTTAAGTATAGCCTAAAAGCTTTCTAAAGCAAAAAAGTACTTGTGTCCACACAAATATTTCACATAGGACCCAAAATAGAAACCAATCTGGAAAAAAGCCCAGTTGCTCTACTACAAAGGTTATCTGTGAGCTGATTTAGAAGCCCTGGTCTAGGAACTGCTTTCAAACTCTTGAAATGTTAGAGAGAAAAAAACAAAACAAAACAAAACATATCACACTAACACTGGCATAAAGCAAGTTGGTTCAATAGACTAAATAAACCTACACTTTACTGTGGTGATAAATGTTATAGATTATTTTTTAAATCTTTTTACAAAGAAGAAACCTGAAGCTATTGGGACACACCATATCCTCTAGAATTTGTAGCATGTAGCTTGGTACTATAACCCACATAAAAGCAGAGATTTCTTATTCCAAAGAATAAGTTTAATCTCAGTGTTTCCTTTTGCATTTATTAATTAAGTTATCCATTCATTTGTTGCTCAATATTAATTGCTTCTTTATTATGTGCCATGAACTATGCCAGTAGCTGAGGACATAACAATGAACAAGAAAGCGAGACTTCATGAAGCCATTATAGTGGGGGAGATATTACCCAATAATTAGAACAATAATTAAAATTGTGACATGTACAACACAAGAATTGGGCATGATGTTATAAAAACAAATGATAGGGATGCTGATTGATTCTGAACTTAGTGATAGCTTCCTAAAACCAGTCTCTTCTACCCCATTTCAGATTGCTGTAGAAAAACAGCAGAGATCCAGTGGGCTAGATATGGTATGGAAGGAGTGTCTTCATCGCAGTCTTGATGTGGGATAATAGGGGTCTGTGAAGAGGTGGAGAAGGGCAAGCGGGTGTAGACTGCTGATCTGGAATGAGGCTAGGTAATTTCACTCAGAAATACGGAGGCACAAGTTGCTGGTTCCTGTGAGGTTTTTCAAGTAGCAGATCTAATACCTTCGCTGGTCAGGAGCAACACTCAATTCCCTGACGAGGAGAGAGAACTGGGGAACCAGCAGAGTTGGCAGTTGGAAACACAGCAGACATCAGCGAACTGAGCAGAGAATAGGTATGTAGACTCAGGAGGCTGGTATCTGAACTGGGAAACTGGCTAGAAGGAAAACTGCCCTCTTTATGGCTGAGCTTGAAGCCTGTAGGTTAATACCAGCCAGTACCCATGCCTTTCTCAACTTTGAGTAATCCCTCAGCCTCTTGACTAATTTCTTCAACCGTTTCCTCCTTCTATAGGCAGTGTATAATCCTAACATGAGGCAGGAAAAATCTTAAGCTGTGTGAGCTCTTTTGGCCAGCTTTTGAAGGTCAGTTTGATAATTGACTACTTCCTTAGAGACCTTAAAGGAAACTGGTCCTTCCAGTGTGATCTTGTTTGCCAAGGAATAAAAACAAGTTCCCCAGAGGGTATTAAGTGGCAACACTATGACACTTAAAAATGACCTTCCTGACCAATTCTGAACCACCTTTACTCAGCAAACTATAGTTTGTTGGTCTACTCAGGACACCAAGAACAGGGCTCATTAAGATGCCCTCGAAAGCATCTTCATCTTTCCTCTACCAAAGTTCTCATCATGTTTTCTTTCTAACCGTGTGGTGTTCAGATGTCACTGAGAGCTCTGCTCTCTGAGGATTACCATGATAAGCATGTAGGTCAAAGTCCCACCCCCCGCCATATACCATATCAAGCATGATTAAACTAAAATTCAGAGTGATAGAAACAGAGAGAAAATACAAGTTCCAGGAGTGTTAGTGGAAGAAGTTATGCAGGTGGGGTGAATAAAAAGAGTTTCAAAGTGGAGGTGGCAAATGAATGAAGCATTAAAGAATTGGTAGTGTAGAGGCCATGCAGTTGCATGACTCAGAGCTCCTTTCAAGAGAACCAGCCACAAAAAGCAGGTGGATTGACAGCCTCCAGCTGCCATACCTATCTTTGAATCCATATAGCTTCCACCTGAAGCCATGATTCCCAGCCAGTGACTGAACAGAATGGGGCTACTAGGGCCAGGCAATTTCTTTCCAGTGTGGGACTCCTCTCCTGAGCAACTTTGCTCCCAGACTCCCCTTGACCTGGTTGAAACTTTCTCAGAGTTGCAATGTAGTCTAAGGTTTCTTATATCTCATCTTCTTTCCTTCCTTCTTCCCTTTCATGGGTTCAAGACCTACATCATAGTCTGAAGGCTCTTCCCCCTCTGCACACATGTCTCTTTATCCTTCACAG
The DNA here is from genome assembly GCF_003265705.2 of Callorhinus ursinus. Classification (NCBI taxonomy): domain Eukaryota; kingdom Metazoa; phylum Chordata; class Mammalia; order Carnivora; family Otariidae; genus Callorhinus; species Callorhinus ursinus. The sequence goes on along the minus strand of NW_027397066.1, from coordinate 10,766,674 downwards.
GTGTTTCTGTGGAGGGGTTTATTTCCCCAATAAATCTCTTGTACATCTAATCCTGTCTTGATGTCTGCTTCATAAAGGTTCTGATTCAGATAGAGTTTTTGAGAGATTGATTTGATTAATGGATAGATTAATCAACATGATCACAGCTCTGCTTAATTTAATGGACATATCCACACCCCAGTATCAGCCATGTGTGGGATCTCCCTTGGTTCCTTAATAATTGAAGCCAAAAAAAAATCTAGACCTATAACAGCACTTGAGCTGGTCTGAAGGGTTAACATGCTTCAAGGTAACACACTCCTTGCCTGCTGACTTAAGGTCCTTGATCTGTAACAGAACTCTTTTATTTACTTCCCTGAGATTTGCAGACCACTGGCCCTGGGGAATGAAGGACCAGAACTTTCCCAGGCCACAGAGGCCAGCAAGTCTGTTTGAAGCCCCCTTAGTTTTCTGATTAGCTCAACAATCTTTTAGCAAAATGTTTTTCTTTTTTAAGGTCACACAAATGACTTTACTGACCTCCCTTTGGGCATCTGTAGGCCTTGCCCTCCTTTGCAGAAAGAACGGAGTACTCTTGCTTATCTCCTGGGTACCAAGGAATCAGACCTTCCTGCACACCTCCCCCCAATGCCCCCCACCCCCCCCATCCTGGGCACCAAGGAACTAGAACTTTTTGCACAACCTCTGAGTACCAAGATAACTCTGTAGCTGACACTATGGAGTCTGCATGTAAGCAAGAAATGTCACAGACGCCTGTACTCCCTTAACTGATTAAACCCCATTAAAAATCTGTGGGCCCCGACAGAAAACTGGGAGTTGGCCTTTGGACAAGACTCTGCCTTCTCCCCAGGAAGCCAGCCTCCTGAATAAAGTTCATATTCCCTTCCAATCAAAACTCATCTCTGAAGTATTGGCCTTTCACGCCATGGGCAACTGAACTTGGGTTTCAGTAACAGGATGTGCCAAGTGGTAAAAGAGCAGCTACACTGAAATCATCTTGTGTTCTGTCTGAGTGGTGGCCCTTGATACCTCTATCCTGCTTACTCTCAGATTTCCCTCAGACCCTCTCAACCTCAATCCCATCTAACTGAGAAGCAGAATCTGCTTCCTTCCTCTATGGACAGTTATAAATTTTCAGACCTTTATCCCCTCAGGCTTGATGTCTTAGGTATGAGACCTCAGAAGACTTTATCTTGGCCTCTCATCAACCTATTTGTTCATTCAATAAATCCTACCTGAGGACTTATAGAAGAGACAGTTATTTAAGTACGGTGAAAGAAAGTAGATTTTGGAGCCCAAATGCCTGTATTAAGAGAAAGACAAATACCATATGATTTCACTTATATATGGAATTTAAGAAACAAAACAGATGAATATAGGGGAAGGGAACGAAAAACAAAATAAGATTAAAATAGAGAGGGAGGCAAACCATAAGAGACTCTTAACTCTAGGAAACAAACTGAGGGTTGCTGGAAGCGAGGTGGGTGGGGGAATGGGGTAACTGGGTGATGGGCATTGAGGAGGGCACTTGATGTAATAAGCACTGGGTATTCTATGCAAATGATGAATCACTAAATTCTACCCCTGAAACTAAAAAAACAAAACAAAACAAAACAAAAAAACAAAAAACTCGGCCCTACCATTTCAATCAATAGGATTTAAATTCTCTGTGACTCAGTTTCCTCATCTATAAAAAATAATAAATTGCCTGTCCTATGGAGTTATGGTGAGAATATAAAATATAATACAAATAAACATTTAGAACAGAATCTGCTACATAGAAAGTATTCATGAAAGTGATTATTAGGCAGTATTTCTATGTGCCATTACCTGTGCCAGGATTTGGAAATGCAATAGTTAAGAAAAAAGACAGCCTATGCCCTCAAGGAACTTTTATTTTAGTAGAAGAGGCAAACAAACAAACAAACAAAAAAAACACCCAAGAACAAAAACCAAAAAAACCAAGTAAATTAAATACTTTTAAATTAAAAATCATATACTTTGGCATGGTATTAAGTGCTGTAAAGCAGAAGGGGGTACTGGGCTGGTATGGTACTACATAATTTGGGGGGTCAGAGACAGCCTTTCCTCTGGGGAAGAACATATCAGGAGGAGACAAAAGCATGTACGAAGACTCTGTGGCAGAAAGGGGCTTTAGAGCATTGGAAAATTAAAGAAAAAAAAAGAGCAAGATGTCTCAACAAATATATGCATCCTAGAAATCTATGCTCACACATGGTCTAGACATATTCTAGGGTGGCTCCTCAGTGCCACCTGCACATTTTGGCCTGGCTCCCTGCAGAGGTTTAATATTGTTAGACTCCACCTGGCCTTTTATATATGGCAGCTCCATCTTTACCCCCACATTACACCCAGGTATTTTTTGAAGTAATTGCTCTAACCATTTCCTATGTATGAGTCAACAGATACTACATGCTTGTCCCTGTGCTTATCTAACCCATCACTCTGAGAAGCATCCAACTTAGAAGATAAGAGCATAAATTCTGGATCCATTTCCCATAGTTCCCACCATCACTTGATCTTGGGCTAGCTACTATACCTATCTGTGCTTCAGATTACATCTGTAAAATGGGGATTAAAAATATTTTCCAATCCATAAATCTATTGTATTTAATGGCTTAGCATAAATAAAATAGTCCTATACTTGATGGCCTTTCAATACTAGCCATTATTGTTATAAACACCATCATTATCATTATATAGGCTCCTGCTCTTCCTTTGGGGCTCTATCTTTGGGGACACTGTTGGTGTTTCACTGTGTCTCCATGAGCCCCTTCTTCCTCTTCACTCATGTACAGTCTCCCACTAACTTCCCCAGCCTGGGTTTTGGGCCAGTCAGGAGAGGAAAATTCCGAGTGGCATTGGGAATGCCTAAGTGCTCACATGTATGCACATGTGTACATCCAAACACACCCTCTACCTCTTTCACTCCTCAACGCCACCTGAAATGGCGCATCTTCCTTCACTGCAGGTTCCGTCTCTCGCTGTTTTGATATTCTTCCCTATGTTCCATCATAAATGATAATTTTAGGGAAAGCAACTGACATTTTAAATAATCATGATCTTCAGTAAAATGGCACTAATTTTAATGTTTTCAACTGCTGCTCCTTTTCAAGGCACAAAGCAGCCAGACTTCCTTTTCACTGAAGAGATTGCTAATGTGATGACATCCAAACCATCAGCTGCCTCCCACACGGATATTGACAGCTGGGGTGCTTTCAGTGTTCTCCACAGTTATCGGCCCCTCTCCATTTGCCTCTCTCGCAGATTAGATTGAAATGGTAGCATTTCACTCCAGTTGAGACCAGGGGGTTCTGCGATTGACAGATATAATTATCATGTTTGCTTCCCGGCATGTGGTATCTAAGTAATAGTCTCCATATTTATCCAGCGTTAATCAGGAAAGAGTCCAATCAGTTGGAGAGGGTTTTTTCAAACTGGGCTCTGCCTAGAGAACTCATCCAGTAATGATGGCTCTCATTTCTGATATGAGGTTGGAGTCTTGCTCCAGTTCTGTTTCTGAGCAACTGTTATCACCCAAAGACCCTGGGCCTTCATGAAGGCAATTGGGTTGGTACAGAGGACCTGCAAAGAAGTCCAGCTCTTTTCATTCTGAGGAGATGGAGCAATGCAGGCACTTCCATCACCAAGGAAGTAATCAGAGAATGATGAAAGCAAGAAAATAAAGTATGGTTTATCGTATTTTGGGAATTTAGTTAATAGAAGCAGTAAGAAGAGTACACCAACATATGGTTTTGTTGTTGCTTTGTTTATTTGTTTGCAAAGGAATGAGGATCATGGTTTTTGGTGCGCTAATGAACTTTAAAGATGATCTAGCCTGCCTTCCTTCTTCCTTTTTATAATGGGCAAATATCAACTTTTTCTACTAGCCTAGAGTCACTTGGCTAGTTAGGGGGAGCACAGAATTTACATGAAGGAAGAAGCCAAGACATGAAGCAGCTTTATAAATGGTGGGTGCATTTGTCACAGTTATTTTGATTTATATTGTCCTTGACTTGAGGAGATGGAGGGGGCCTTCAAACATATGTGGTACAACTCCCATTCTCTAACACCCCTGAGAAGAGCAGTCCAGTCTCTCCTTGGATGTCTTCCATGAAGTATGGCCATCTAAATATCATGAAGAGTCAGAGACTGAAAAGGTAAGTGACAGGGACAAGGAGACAGCCCACCTGAGTGCTGCTCCTAATAATAATAATGGTGGTAGTAATTGTAGTAATAGTGATTCTGGGAGGTGGGAATCAGTCTAATATTGGACCATTGCTTATTCCAGACCAGGCAACTTCTAAGGGCTTTACATGAATCATCTTATTTAAACTTTTTTGTAATCCCATGAGTCAGGTGACTTTTATTTCCTTAATTAAAAAATGTGGCTTAAAATATTAAGAAAATTCCTCTGGGTCAGGCAGTGGTCAAGTGACAGAGCTACAATTATCTGATTGAAGCAATTTTTCTTAGCCACCATGCCATGCTGTCTTTCATGTACCCTTTCATGTGCTCAGATCACCAGTACAAGGAGAACATGTAGATGAGAGGGGGTTAGTGAACAAAGGAGAGTTTGGGTTTGGTGTTTCCTTAGAAAAAAAGTCTATAATAAACAGTGAAAGATAGCATGTGCTCAGGCAGAAATGAAGGCTCAACTCAAACAAAAGTTAAAACTGGATAAACACAGCTAGCTAATTTTGATTCTCCAATTGCTGTGTGTCTTCTGGGGAGGCTCATCAAATGGCCCACTACCTCCTTCTCTGTTTATTTTATTTTGTTTGTAAGCTCATCAAGCAGAAACAAGTCTCTTCTCTGTGGCATGCCCATAAAAGTTAAATAACACTTCTATTAAAAAACACAGGGAGGGCTCATTACATTTTCTTTGGAGACCTAGTCACCACTATCCTGCCTCTAGTGTGGCCATCTTAAATTGATTTTATTCTCCCAGTGGGTATGGTAAGTCTATTCCAATTAGTTGGGGTGTTTTTCTAAAAGAAGAAAGTGGGCAATATGAGCCACACTGTATCTTTTAGGCTTACCTGGAAAGGGGAAGGTGAATGTGGACATTTTTAAAAACAAAAGTTCAGTATGTCCAAGCAGTATTCTAAGTAGTTTACCCCCCATTACAGATTGGCTGCTCACAGCAATCTGTTGAAGTAGGTGTCATGATCATCCATAATTTACAGAGTAGGAAACTGCAGTGCAAGAAAGTATACACTTGAACAAGGTCATAGTACCAGTCTTCAGCCGAACTAGGACACTTACCAATCTTGCTTTAGAACCAGATGTAGGAACTACAGGGAGAATGCCATTTAAGTGTAAAGGGGGACACAGAAGTCATCTATGAGGAGAGAAAATCTGAGCTGAGACCTGAAGCATGGGAAGGGGCTGGGAAAAGAGCATTTTGAACAGAAAGAACAAGTGCAAAGGCTTCAAATGAGAACTACCACTTTCAAGGAAGAGCAAAGATGTCATGATGGTTATAGGAGGATGTCAGAATAAGCAGTAGAGCTGAGATTCAAATTCATGCAGTGTGCTTTCAAATCCCATAGGAACCACACTGTTAACTGACTTTCTCAATCCTATTGAGTACTGCAGAGATTCCCAAGTAAGAATAAGACACAGAACTGCCCATTGATTTTGCATTCTGGAGACCTTAACAAGAGGAATATCCATGGCATGGTGGTTGGCAGAAACCAGATAGGAAAGGTGGGAAGAGTAAACAGTAGACTGGGAGGAAGAGACAGCAAATGTCAACAACTTTCTCAGAAAGTTTTTTGTTTGTTTGTTTTTGAATACTAGAGGAGAATGTAGGGTCAAGAAAGGGTCTGTGAAAGGAGAAAAAAAAAATGTGTGAATGCTAATAAGATTGATCCAGGAGAGAGAGAATGAGTCATGATGCATGAGAGAGAAATTGATTATGTCCAGAAACATTGGTACGTGATTTGATTCTTAGCCTTTGGCTAAAAGGGATTTATGGACATCTAGGAACTATGGATGTGTGTTCCATCCTGTTTTTCTTGTTTCCATACTGTGCCTATCCCTCATTCGGGTGAAGCCAAGCATGATCAATATATGATATACATGTTGCTTTTATTGGTGGTGGTTTTATTTTTTCCAAGCTCATTGATTGGTTATCCTTTGTGATAATTAAATGAGATTATCAGCCAATTAACTTATTATCTCATTCTCTCAACAAATATGTTTGACCATCTTTAATATGTCAGATACCATAATAAATGGAGTGATATAAAGATGGATAATATAAACATAGAATGGCTGCTCCTAGGAAGTTCTCACTCTTAAGGGATACAATGCAATATTCTACACCACACATTAGCAACACTTTGCTCAATCAATATAAGTTTTCTTTTTTATCTGTGGGATTAGAAAGAAACAGATATGTAAATCAGTGAGTTAGAATTTTTGGCATTTTTTTAGAGCTCTTTCCCCTTATCTTCTGTCCTTTTCTATCTCTTCTTTTCTTGAATGTTCATTTATATACATATTCAATTATGTATATTATAATGAATATATAATACATTATACCTGAAAAAAGTATATATGTGTGTATATATATATATACACACACACATATATATTTAGAATATGTAATGAGTTTTTACAAATAAATAATAAGACTAATTTCCCAATTAAAAATTGGGCAAATTACTTGTACAGACACTTCACATACACACACACACACACACACACACACACAGATATATAAATGACCAATGAACATATAAAAAGTTACTTAGGATCATTAACCGTCAGGAAAACACAAATTGTAACCACAGAGATATACCAATACATATTCTCTTGAATAGCTCAAATTAGAAAGAATGATGGAAAATGTCGGTGATGATGTGTACAAACTGGAATTCTCATACATTACCAGGAAGTTGGAATGAATATGTAAAATAGTGCAACCAATCTGGAATACTATTTGTCAGTCAAACATATATCTACCTAAAAACCCAGAAATCCCCACAGCTAGTTATCTACCCAAAATAAATAGGAAGTTATCATCACATAAACATTTCTCAAGAATGTTTATAACAGCTTTATTGTAATAGTCACAATTTAAATATCCATCAACACTTCAATCAATAAACAAATTGTGGTATGGTCATATAAAGGAATACTATTCCTTAATGACATGGAACAAACTACTGATGTACATGACATCATGGATGTATCTCAAAAATATTATTATAAGACAAAGAAGCCAAACACAAGAGAGTACACACCATATGATTCCACTTATATGAAGTCAAAACCAATCTGTGGTGATAGAAATGAGAACAGTGTTTATCTGTGGGGTTGAGAATTGACTAGAATGGGCATAAGGGAAGTTTCTGATGGAAAATGGTTTGAATCTTGATTGGTGTGGTGTGAAAGGGTATAAAAATGGTCAAAACTCATCAAATTGTACACTTAGCATGGTATACAGAATTTCAAGAAAACATCATGATCTTTGTCTCTGGTGTGACTCCCGTGATTTCCTTATAGTGTAGGACAAAGATGAGATTATTTAGGTGAACCTAATATAATCACATGATTCCTTGGAAAGCATAGAGTTCTCTCCATTTGGCAAGAGAAGGAGAAATCAGAGAGCTTTGACATATGAGAAAGATTTAAGGTACCTTTGCTGCTTTGATGATGAAGAAGGCCACATGACAGAGAATGCAGAGGGTCTCTAGAATTTGAGGACTGACTGACAGCCAGCAAGAATATGGGGAGCTCAGACCTACAGCTACAAGGACTGCACTATGCCATCAACCTGAAGAGTTGGAAGTGAATTCTTCCCCAGAGCCTCCAAACAAGAGCCTGGCCTGGCTGACATTTTGATATTGGCCTTGTGAGACCCTAAGTAGGGAATCAGGTTGACCCCATCCACATGTCTGACCAACAGTAAGATAATAAATGGGTGCTGTTTAAAACCATTAACTTTGTGATAACTTGTTATTCAGCAATAGAAAACTAACACATTTACAATCACTGTATGTACATATTACCTCTCTCTCTCTCTCCATATGTGTATGTCTATTTTAAGGACTTTATGCAGATTTAGAAAGAGTGATTTTTAATAGAAAATACACAGATAAGAAGCTGAGTTTATCTCATGGATATAGATCCAGTAAGAGGCCTCTGCTTCCCCAGCTGGTGAGGGGTAAGAAGCTGATGTAACAAACACAGAATTCTTAAATAGAGCTCTTTGCATTGCTAGAAAAGATAAATGTATGTTTAAGGGCAAAAAAATTTTTGTTTTCCTAAACATGTTCTTCTCCAGTTTTACCATAGCTAACATTTATTGAGCTCTTACTGTGTACCAGCCATGCTCTTAAGCTCTTTTCACATATTAACTCATGCATTCCTCACAAAAACCCCGGGCACTTTCACCACCTCCAGTTTACAGATGCCTCACTCCAGGATAATACACAAGTTACACAGTGAGGTGGTCTCCCTCTGGAGCTCCAGCTCTTAACTACAATGCGATATTTTGCCCCGTTGAAAGTGGAATTATCCTTGTCTTTCCCTCACACCCCAAATTCAACCCGTCAGAACATCCTAATGGCACTGCCTTCTAAGCATATCGCATCCTATTCAAGCCACCATCATACGTCACCTGGACCATTGGGAAAGACCCCTCACTGGCCTCCCTGCTTCTGACCTTGGCCCCATCCAAGGGGGCTCATTTGATCCAATCAGCTCGTTTCTCTCCTCTGATTAACACCCTCTGATGGCTTCAAGTGCGGTTAGAATAAAAATCTTACAATAGCTTTCAGGGAACATTTGGCAGTATCTAGAAATATTTTTGAGTGTCATGTCTTGGGGCAGGAGTGCTCCTGGCATCTAGTGGGTAGGGGTCAGAGATGTTATTAGGCCTTCTGCAATGCACAGGTTATCCCCCAAAACAAAGAATTATCCAACTCACAATGTCAGTAGTGTTGAGGGGAGAACCCCTGTTCTGTTGGACATAGCAACAGATTCAAAGCAGAGAGTATCACATACCTTCCAGCCCTGGTGTTTAAGAGCTCCTGGGCTCTCACCAAACTGCCATGGGGATACAGCACTCTGCGGGCCAGGGAACTCAGAGAGGCAGCTTCTCTCCAGCACAGAGTGGCAAGCTTGCTCTGAGCTGAGCCTGAGATCCTGAGACTCTGCAAGTGGCAGATTGAATTCTGAAGAATAATGACTAAAAAGAGGAACATTCTTCAAAGACACCATAAGGAATGGCGGCCGCTGTTCTGACCTCAGGAATACCTGGTTTTCTCCTGAAGTTTCTGATCGTTGCTCATCCACGCTCAAATATTAATGACTAATATGGTGGCGCATTTATATAAGGATTGATTTTTAGTAACATTCTTTTCTCATAAGATAATACAAGCTTAATGTAAAAAAATGGTTGGGAGATAATTTTTTTTAATTAAACATCAAAAAGAACAGGGAAAAAGAAAATATATACAATTCTACTACTCAGAAATAACCACTGATAATACTTTGGGGTGTGTGTGTGTGTGTGTGTGTGTGTGTGTGTGTGTGTGTGTGTAAAGGCCAGATTTCATCATGAACATTCTCTCACGTCATTAAAATTTTGTAGACCATTGTATAATATTCTACCTTATTGCAGTGTTGTAATTTCGGACTCTTCCCAGTTTTTGTCATTGGGTTGGATAGCACCCACTTCCCTGATCCGTTGTCAGAATGAATGGACAGTTTACTCAACAACCATTTATGAGATATTTTCTATGTGTCACATCTTATACTAAGTGCTGTGTGTAAACCATGAATAAAATTTTGCATTCCAGATGAATCCAGTAGCTGTGGTGGGTGGTGTGTGGGCACAGAGCAGATGAGAAGCTGCAAGCAGATTCTGTGGAGGCTCTTGAGAATCACTGCTTTGGTGGTGAACTTAGCAAAGGAGACCATTTGCAGCGTCCTCCCGCTAATCCAGAAGTTTCCCAGAGGCTCTTTCCCAGAGCCCCACTCCCCTGCCCATCCCAACTGCATGTGGGCCTCTCAATCCCTGTATGGAAAACTATCCTTGGGCTATGTATTAGTCTCCTAGGGCTATTATAACATGTCACCATAGACTGGGCAGCCTAAACGACAGATTTATTTCTCACATTTCTGGAAGCTAGAAAATCCAGGATCAATGTTCCAGTCAGTTTGGTTCCTGTGAGAGCTCTCTTCCTGGTTGCAGATGGTCACCATCATGGGAGACTCACCCTTGTAGCCTCCACCAGCTCTAATCACCTCCCAAAGCCCCATCTCCAAATACCATCACATTGCGGGATAGGGCTGAGACATAACACATTTTGGAGGGACACAGTTCAGTCTATAGCAGGTTACCTAGAGTGTATTTCTTTTGTGGTTTGTAAAGCCTTAATTTCATTCTGTAAAAAAAAAAAAAAAAAATGTGTTCAAGCACCATGGGGATAACTTGTTATGAAGTTATTGTATCTCTTCCCTTTATCATCTCCCATGTGGCTCATGTTATACATATTATATATAACATATTGCACTTTAATACCAGTTCACACGCATATTCCACAAATATTTACAAATCCCCATTCTATGCTGGGTGCTGAGGCTAGTGGTGGAGAGTTGAATCTGACCTTCTAGAACTTAGAGTCTAATATAAATTAGAGGGTTTTTTTTTCCAAGTTTCACTGTTAAACAACTGTTTCAGTGAATATTATTTATGTCTAACTGACATGTGTGTTTTAAGAAGAATTGTGTGTGTGTGCCTGCAAGGTAACATGCACTTTGTAATTTCTTTCAAACATTGATAGTCTATGAATACCTTCTTCAGGACAGTCCTTGGGACTGGGACCCTTGTCACATGAGTCTCTATGTGCCCTGGACCTTTCACAGAGCTGCATGCATAGTGGACACTCCATGATGCTGACTGAATGAATGAGGAAGGCATTGGCATTCCTGTATCACTCAGGTTCAGGCCGCCATAAAAAAACACCATTGACTGGATGTCTTAAACAGCAGAGGTTTATTTTCTCACTGTTCGGGAGGTAGAAGCTTGAGATCAGGTTAACAGCATGGGCATCATCTTCTCACTCTGTCCTCATATGGCAAGAAGAGAGAGGGAGAGTAAGCTCTCTGGTGTCTCTCTTTATAAGAGCCCCGATTCTATTGGAACAGGGCCCTAACCTTAAGACCTCATTTAATCTTAATTACTTCGGTAAAGGCTCTTTCTCCAGATATGGTCACATTGAGAGTTAAGGCTTCAGCATATGAATTTGGGGGGCGGGCACAAACACTCAGTCCTTAATAATTCCACTTTTACAGATAGAGAATCAGGATGTGACAGGATGTCAGCAGTGCTTTGTCCCTAATGCTGATTCCCTCTGATGGGTACTGGCTGCTTGGAGCCTGGGAGGGGAAGGATTCTGGAGCCACACCTAGGCTCAGAGAGAAGTCAGGCATGAATGAGTTAACTGTGTGTGTATGAGGAGGAAGCAGGAACCAGGAATGTGTGTGCTAGGCACTACACAACATTATCTTCCTCTTTAATACTCAAACCCTGCAAAGGCAAGCATTTTCTTTCCCAGATTGCAATGACTGCCTTAAAGCTAGAGATTTTAAATATTTTGCCAGAGGGCAGTTAAAGGTAGACCTTCCATTTGAACCAGTTTAAGTGCCTTTTAATGGTGTAACTGACTTAACTTGGATTCCTCTAACACTGAGGATTTTGCTAGTTTCTCATTTCACAATATATTTAAAAAAAAACACATATTCATCAGTCAAATCACAGTATTCAAGAAATTAGAAGCACAATTGACTCTCACAGATCATCTAAATTGAGTGATTTAAAAAATACATATATTAGTGAAATCTTTTTGTCAGTGAGGTGTTACCAGAACTCCACTAAATGAAAAGCAAGAGTTGAGCAGGACAAATATTTCTCTTTGCCACCTCCTGATTCCTGGAAATATCTCCAAGAAACCCCAGAATTCCATGGAACATAATTTATAAACCACTGATCCAGCTCACCCTCATTATTTAGTTGAGAAAGGCACCAATTACTTAATGAAGGTCACACAGGTAATTAATGGCAGGGCCTGGGGTCTAGCTCTGGCCTCTTGGTTCTCAATGCGACGCTGTTTCTAATACAAAGGTGTTGAAATATTTTTAAAAATCATCTGTCACTTTGAGGCACCAATCTCCTCTGGAATCATAACTGAATTATGTAGGGCACGTGAGGTTTCTTGAAAATCCCAAAGAAAATAAAGGGAAATTGGAAAAGCACTGTGGGATTGACTGCAAACAATTGAAATTCTTCTCCGTTAAATGTCGAGATGAAAAGGCCAAGACACGCACAGTTCTGCAAAGAGGAGAAATGAAAAGTCAAGTCAGAAAGCTTTACAGATGTCGATATTCTGCTGAGAAGACTTAGTTCCAGAAAAAAAAAAAAAAGCTCTGGTTACTGAGCACACGCCAGCGTCTGGTTCCAGTATAAATGCCCAGTCTGACTCTGGCTCAACCTGGTGTGTGTTTAATGAATATTTCAGAGGCTCCTACAGAGTTGAAGGACTTTTGAGGTCAATGAGGCCCATCTACCACCTCCTGCAAGAATCCTCTCCACAGCAACTAACATTCAGGTAGGCTACCAGCTCTCACACCTGGTTGGATAGCTCTGAATATTAGTGAGACCACATTTGTACAGAGATTAAAAAGAATGGGGAAAGGAAAATTTTTTCTGTGAAATTAAATTCACCCATTCGATTTTTTCCCACAATCTGTTGAGGATGGTACAATAGTCATCATTTTATAGGTGAGAAAAATGAAGCTCAGAAGAGTTAGACAATTGGTCCTATGGTACATAGCTAATTATGTCACAACGGGCACATGAACCAAAATCTTCCTGAGTCTTTCCACTGTTTGGCAGAGACCCCACTTGTGTGTACAAATATTGGTTTCTACTTTCTTTCATGCGCAAACCACTGGAATCCGTGTTCTAGATTCTCTTATTCAGCTCAGGTGAACCCAGGAAACTGATTTATGGCCAATGTGATCAGAAGTGTTGGGAGCCATGTCCAAAGCTGGTCTTTAAGAGCACCTGTTCCTTTCCATTGATGGTGGGGCGTGGGGGGGGCGGGGAAAAAGAAAGCTCTGAGGATCTTGAAGTGGATAGAGCTACAGGATGAAAGGAGTTTGGGTCCTTGAATGACTTCACGGAGCTAAGCCTGTCTCCCAAGCCCCGAGGCCTACCTCCTCACTGAACTCTACTTCAGATTATTAACCAGTCATTATTTCCTGTTGCAACTACGAAATAATAGACCCGGGAGATGTTTGGGAACAGCCTCCTTTAGCTCTTGCAGTCAATGCCAGGAGAAAGTGGCTATAACCACAGCTCCAGGCCTATCCGAGCCAACACTGTGATGTTCCAGGCTAGAACTTTTACCAGTTCACCTGCTGCGTAATTATGGGCTGAAGTACACATCTGGATTCCCATCTCATTTTGATAAAATTGTCAAAGAACTGTGATAGGGAGATGTGCTACCAGACCCTGGTCCCAATTCAAGGAGGAAAGGCTCATTCCCTCAGGATGAAAGAAGCATTGACAGGTCATAGCTTGCATTTGAGTTTCTCTCAAGAGATGGCTGTCCCTCAGATGAAGAAATCCACCTCACATAATATCATAACCCCTTCCCAGGCACATCATTTATCCAGTGACTAGTCTAATGCTGAAATATAAAAGTCTTGCCCCCTTATCAAAATTCAGGACAATTTTGTAGGCTATCCCAGTTCCAGAACAACTGACCTTCTCCCACTCTCAACCATGAGATTATCGGAAACATTTGTTGTCACTGTGTTACATCCCAAGATCTCCTTTTCCTTCTTCCTGGTGAAGTGTCCAAACCTTATAGTTAAAAAATGATTTTTAATGGTTATATATTTCTAAAAGCATAGCCTTAGGATAAGTATACACAAATAACAATTTTCCCTATAAAAGGATGGAAATGCCAGGTGCCCCAGAGGATTTTGGAACTACTTTAATTTCCTTTGTGATGTTTAGTCCACTCACTTAGGCTCTGCCTGGTAATGAAGTGTTCAGACTTAGCAGGAAACCATTGCTTTACCTCAAATATTGTGTGACCTGTGACCTATCACTCTTCTTTCTTATAATCAGATTTATCCAATCCCTTTCTGAGGCCTCTTCTGCCTCGGGTACATACTTCTGTCATCGTTCACATCATATCATCACAGTCTACTGATTTTAATTGTGATTATCTATTTACATGTCCTTCTCCACCCATCTAGGATTTCCTCCAGGACAAAAGGACAGTGGCTTATTAATTTCTGAACTGCCCTGGTCTTCATGTGAAGTGCTCCTCAAAAATGGTTTCTTCAATGTTGATGGAATGAATTCACATCATATCTCTTGACACATAAAGACCAATTGCAATGGCTTTATTTACTACTGTTCTTTTGCTACCTTGTCTAAAACAAACACAAAATGGAAAACTTCATAAAACCCAATCTAGTCATAAAGTTGAGCAAGATGATATTAGTGTAGAAATACACTCAGTTTATCTCAACAAAAGGGAGAGGCCTTCTAAAAGAATGTCAGTTACCCTGGAGGAGGAGTTTAAAGAAGGAGGTTTTCATATAAATTGGTCTTGAGTAGGTCTGTCTCCCTCAATCCTCAACACCACCCTCCCTCAAAGGTATTAACGTCTCATGCTCTAAACTTATAGAATCTATAATGAGGACTATGTGGGTTTCCTTCTCATGCAAATACAGGGCCTTGCACATAGTAGGGTCACTGCATAGTAAATTTGTGTTTAAGGAAAGAAAGAAAAAGATAAATAAAAAAAAGTAAGAAGAAATGAAGGGAAGAAGGAAGGAAAAAAGGAAGGGAGTGAGGGAGGGAGGGAAACTAGACAACGTTAAAAAGAGTAAATTGAGGTTTATCTTATAACTTTCTACTTTTTAATTTTTATTTTTTAAAGATTTTATTTATTTATTTGAGAGAGAGTGAGCCAGAGAGAACACGAGTGGGTTGGAGGGGCAGGGGGAGAGAGAGAAACAGACTCCTCTCTGAGCAGGGACCCTGGGATCATGACCTGAGTTGAAGGCAGATGCTCAACCAACTGAGCCACCCAGGTATCCCTAACTTTCTACTTTTGTCATAACAAAGCCAATAAACTTTCCACTACACCATACAATCTCTCTGAGAGATTAAATCTCTTTTGGAGGTATAAGATATATAAAGCAGCCAATTCAACTGAACTAGGAATTCAGAGGGTATCCTAGCCATGCCTGGTGCTTCAGTCTTCCTAGAATCTGGCTTTCCCTTGATCTATGGTCTGATTCCCACTCTGAAGCAGTTGATTACATGATAGAACTGAAGACAATCTGGATATTCCTTTAAAACATTAAGTAGGAAAAGATTAAAGGTCCAGATAATGGGTGTATGAAATCAAACCAAACCCTTAAGTAAGAGATACTTTGATTCCAAGTAAAATAGAACAGAATCTGCTATAATAAGGAAAAGACATATTAGTTAATCCTGAGGGCAGGGACACACTGAAGTATGAAATCTGGTATCTCACAAAAAGCTTCAAGGGTCAAAGTTATACAAACAGGCAACCCTACAGAGAATGGAAAATCTCCTGACTTGATGCTCCTGTCATTAATTGCTGAACTCCCAGTTACCCAATGAAGCATTATATAACTTTTGCTCTGGGCACAGATGTAGCAATGCTTTAAAATAAACAAGATAGTCAATTAGAATTAATCTGTTAAAAATTACCCTGCCAAGACAAACTGTAGAAAGTGGAAACAAAAATAAAACAGTGTTAAGGAACAAGGGATACATTTCTGAGCCCAAGAGTGATCACTAATCTCATAATTCATAAGGTCCAATTGCTAATATGTTCATTTATCCATCTAGTCTGAATTATTCCCCTGTTTCTGGAGATGGGTTAGACATGCTCAGGCCCTGGCCACTGGACTGGGGCTTGGCTGCAAAGTCCTGAATGAGGGATACAAGTGGTCCAAGAAGGTCTAAGCAAGGGGAGGCAAGTTTAAAAGCCAGAGGCTGAATTAAACACTAATTTCAAAGGAGAGAATATAGCCTGATGATGAAACCCCACAGGAAATATATCCAGACACTGGTGGGTGTCTCAGACTCTCATGAAAGTTTTGGCTTCTCTTTAAGGGCTATCACATGGATCTTATAGGGGTTCAAGGGGGTTCACCTACTTTCAAAAGTCAAATGTTGAGATGGATCTATTATTTCATTATCCTACCACCCATCCATGCTTTCACATATCCACCATTTATTCTGTTCAGCAAGTTGGAGTAAGAGGGGTAAATGGAGACATAGCTAAGTGCCTGCTGGTCAAGCTCTGTTCACCTATGCTCATGCAGCACATGCCACCAAAATTTAGAAAAAGACCTACTAGTTTGTACTGTGGTATTAGCTCTGTTCTTATCATCCACATTAAGAGGTAAGAAGACTTTTCACAGTAATTAGACAGCCTGGTTGGCGTAATCCAATAGCAGAAATACTTTGGTTTCTTCACCCATAAATGGAGCTGACAGTAGAACCTACTTCACAGGGCTATTGTGAAGGTTAAATGAACTAACAAATGTAAATTATGCCCAGCACTAGTATGACTTTTAAGAGTACCTACAGATAAATAATAATTTATATTTTAAAGAGTATTATCACAGACAGTATTTCATGGGATTCTCTGCAAACACTTGCAAATAAAGTGCCTTTCTTCTCATTTCAGAGCTTAGAAAATATCTGACAACCCTTTTCACTTTCTTTGGATGTTTCCTACCTGGTCTGCCCAGTGCACCTAGTATGCGGTAGATAACCGACTACCACCAGTTAAGCTATCTAAGTTGCAAGATCCTCCTGTCTGCTTCTCTGATCTCCCTTGTCTACCTCTGTTTGGCCACACCCCTGGTTTAGGTTTCATATGTCCTTTAGATTGTGGTCACGGCCACCCACCTGGGCTCTCTGCTGCCAGATCCATTTATCTCTACTGAGTTCAGAGTCATCTGTTCAAAATTAAATTTGGCCACCCTGTTTCTAAAGCTCTCAATGGCTCACCATTTCAGCAGGAGGTAGCCCTCCGTCCTCACTCTTGCTCACCAGGCTCTTTGAAAGGGCAGTTCTCACCATTGTTGCAGAGCTCTGTCTGTCAGCCCACTCCAGTGACTGGTCACAGGAGAGAGCAATGGGGCCAAGAGGTGAGGGGACATTTCCCCTCCTATCCCAGCTCCCCCACCTGACATAGAGCATCCCCCCCCTCCCCACTCTCAGCCCAGAATACTGCCCTCTGCAGGACCTGTGTGGTAAAGGTCTCTGTGTTGAGTCCTGAGGGCAGAGAAGATGGGAGTATTTCAGGGGAGGAGGATGCCTTCCTCTCATTCCACTGCCTTTAGCATTTTATTTATTTATTTATTTATTTATTTATTTATTTATTTATGGAATGCTTCACGAATTTGCATGTCATCCTTGCTCAGGGGCCATGCTAATCTTCTCTGTATCATTCCAATTTTAGTATATGTGCTGCCGAAGCAAGCACTGCCTTTAGCATTTTAATAAATAGGAATATCTGTTCAAAAACCTGTACATAACAGGATAAACTTATTCTTTCTGCATCTCAAACAAACCTCATGGGTCATGCAGCAGCCAATCATTTTGGGAAGATTAATGGCAACAGCTGAGACTGTACTGGGCATTTTTTGCTACATTGTGTAATTTTAGTCCTTGCAATAACATGTGAGAGTATCATAGTAATTTAATTTTATAGATTAGAAAACGGACCTTCAAAATGTTAAGTAACTTTTCTAGGATCAACCAGCTTGTATGTGCAGAGGTGGGATTTAAATTCAAGTTAAGACCATGTTTACAATGAACCATATAAGCATAATTCTTGCTTGTGAAGGGCATCATAATTCTCATTACCCTCTCTTTAAGTGAACTCCACTCTATGTGTCTAGGCCAACCACACCAAATTTTAGTCTACCTGTGAAAGGTACTATATTTGAATTCCCAGGAATACTACAAAGCTCTCCAGGGGATACTGAGATTTCCCCTTGTATACACCTGCACATTCTGTACCTCACTGGGGATTAAATAGTTTGCTGGTCTAATTTAATTGATGTTGGGATAAAGAATGTAAGAGCGATTATGTTGCCACATGAAAGACTATGACACCTGAGTGGGACTCTCTAGGTGGGCATTGGAGACCAGAGAGACTTGGTGAGATACCTAGAAGGAAGTGTGAAGTTCGGCAGCAGTTGGAAACAGTGCCAGAAGGCACCTTCACATTGAAATGATTGATTTCCTCGCTCCTCTGCTTCCTCCTACACTGTAAGCTCCGTGGAGGCAGGGGCCATGTCTTCCTCGACTGGATGCATCGTTTCTAGCAGTGCCCAATACAGAGTGTCTTTATTACACAGCTTGAGACAACTAGTGACTTCTCCGTAGGAAGGAGATGCGCAAAGAACAGAGCAGCAGTCCTCACAGGCAGTGCAGGTGCATCATAATATGAGGATCCTGTGGGATCCACCCCTGCCTCGCTATATAGCCTCATTCACAACACTCACCCTCACTCACTGTGCATGCCCCCCACCCCACTGACCTTCTGCTAGTTTCTGGAATATGCCAACCCCCCTCTGCCTTAGGGTCTTAAGGTGCTGTAGCCTGTCTGAGATGATCTTGTCCACATTCCATTCTAAGACTCCCTCTTCTTCGGTCTCAAAACATACCCTCTCTGGGGCGCCTGGGTGGTTCAGTCGTTCAGCGTCTGCCTTCGGCTCGGTTCATGATCCCGGGGTCCTGGGAATGAGCCCCGCATCGGGCTCCCCGCTCCGCGGGAAGCCTGCTTCTCCCTCTCCCACTCCCCCTGCTTGTGTTCCTGCTCTTGCTATCTCTCTCTCTCTCTGTCAAATAAATAAAATATTTAAAAAAATACCCTCTCTGACCCAGTTTTTGTTCTGCCCTCCTTTTATGAGCTCTCAGAGAACATTTTTTTCACAGTATTTACACAATTGTAAGCTTAATATTTACTTAGTAGACCTTGCTTGTTACCTGTTTCTTGCACTAGACTGACATCTCCATGACAACAGGAGACTGTCTACTTAGTAACAGCATTCTTAGTGTTTGTCAGGATGTCAAAGACAGAGTAGGTACTCATTGCTTGCTGAATAGTTGATTTTCAACAAGCTATGTGCCAGCAATTATGATGCCCAATGAGATAAGTAAATGTCGCTGTATTTATGCTCTTTATGATCAAATAAAGAATATAAAAAACACTGGGAGGGGGGGCGTGCGCCTGGGTGGCTCAGTCGGTTAAGCATCTGCCTTTGGCTCAGGTCATGATCCCAGGGTTCATGGGAACCCCAACATCTGGCTCCCTGTTCAGCGGGGAGCTTGCTTCTCCCTCTGCCTCTGTCCCTCCCCTTCCATTTGTGTGCGCGTGTGCTCTCTCTCTCTCCCAAATAATAAATAAATTTTTAAAAATAAATAAATAAGTAAAAAACACTGGGAATTGAGTAGTGTAGAGAACAGAGGGTTTGGTAGTAGTGTGCACTAGACACTGTATTAAGAGGGATAGGCATGTTTTTTAATCAAAAATTTAATATGGTCATGTTCCAATTTATGTGAGAGCTAATATGTGAGTAAAGAACATTGCTGTGTTGACAGTATTAGATATTCCTACATGGAATGTACCAAAGCAATAGACTTATAAATGGCAGAAAAATCTAATTCTGAGAATTATAGCCAAAATAGTGGATGCACAGGTTAGAGGTGTTTATTCATAATGATGATGATGTGTGCACATATTATGTTTTATAATTCACACAACACTTTCTCAGTTAGTCATCAATTCTCTTGATCCTAAGGCTGTTAAGCCATGACACATGCCTCTTGAGAGTGCAGATCTGTTTGTGCTCAGCAACAGGAGCTGTTTCTGTGAGGGCTGGGATTCTGCAAAAGGGGTTGACTGGACCATTTCACCCATACATGTTCATAAAAGATCTTAAAATTTTGATTTTTTTAATGTTATCTATAAATAGAGAGCACTCTGTGTGTTTGTGTGTATTTTTCATAATCCAGTTTGACATTTTTTTATCTTTTAGTATCCTGGAATCCTTAAAATTGGGGAAAGCCTATGTCATTGAAAGGCTCTGTGTCCACAGTCCCCTATAAATTGAATAAAAAGGACACATTCAACAGGCTCAAGAACCAGCAAGGCTCAGACTTCTCCTTCCTCTGGCCTCCAGACTCCCTGGGAGCATGAGTGTCATGCTCATTTTCAAATTTCAGTGCCATGATTCTCAGTTGTGTGAATACTGGTGAGTCATGTCACCTCTCTGGGTCTTAGTTTCTTCATCTATTAAGTGACAATGCAAATTTCAGTCCACAATCCCTATTCCACAATTCTGAAATCCAGAAAAAGTCCTAAAATATGAAAAAAAAAATTTCCCATAAGTTTGGGACAAAAGTTCTTTCTGGCAGCAAAACTTTTCTGAATTGACATGCAACTATTTAAGTAATCATTTGTCACACTTTGTCTCAATATTCACAATGTGAGAGCAGAAATGGTAAAGTTTCTTTTTAGATTTTATTTATTTATTTGAGAGACAGAATGAGAGAGAGAGAGCACATGGGGGGGAGGGGCAGAGGGAGAAGCAGACTCCCTGCTGAGCAGGGAGCCCGATGTGGGACTCGATCCTGGGACTCCAGGATCATGACCTGAGCCCAAGGCAGTCGCTTAACCAACTGAGCTACCCAGGTGTCCCGTGAGAGCAGAAATGTTAATGTATTTATGCTGGAGATATTTTATAGTATACAACAGATATACTATGCTTTTATAGAGCCATAAACTTCTACAAGCTCCAGGAGCTTCATGTGAGGGGCTGGAACCCTGTTCTTCATGGTGTGCTGCTGGGGTTTGAAAAAGGTAGGATCCTTGGCTCATAGCAAGAGCTCAACAAAGGGTAGTCCTATTTACAAGGTATTCTTTTGGCTCTCCCCCATTAAACATTAGCACCCCTGCCCCTTCACTGGCCATCTGGTTGGTAAACATTGGGCTTTGGATCATTCTATCTGTGACTGAGTATAATATCAGCAATTGGTTGTTTAAGAGAGAGATGAAGGAATTGGAAGAAGGGAAGGAAGAGGAAGGAAAAGAAGAAGAGGAGGAGAAGTAAAAATAGAAAAAAGAAAACAAATCAAGGAGAGAACAAAAGAATCAAGGATATAAGAATGGAACAAGCCTGTTGCCCTAGCAATGGGGTTTATACTCATCACCCCTGTAAAACTGTTCTCTCGAGTCTCTATTGATACCCATGTTGACAAACTCAATGGCAAAGTGCTTAAGAGGAGTCCCTAGAGTCAGACTGCCTGTTTGACGCCAAACAGCTGGGTGATTGTGATAGACAGACCCTAAATGACACCCCCCTATAATCTCTCCCCCTTGGCTGCAGGTGGAACCTGTGACTTGCTTCTAATCAATGAAATATGACTAAAGTTATGGGTGGTCATGATTGCATTACATTACATAAGACTATGTCCTGCTAGAAGACTCATTCTAGAGATTCTTCTTGCAGACTACATGAGGTAAACGGCTACACTGAGGAAAGTCACATGGTAAAGAACTGGAGGTAGCCTCTGGAAATTGCATGAAGCCTCTTGCCAACAGCCAGCAAAGAACTGAGTGAGCTTGGGAGCAGAATCTTCCCTCTTTGAGCCTACAGATAACACAGCCCAGCCAAAATTTGGTTGCAACTTTGTGAAGTTCTAAGCAAAGGACCCAAGCAAGCTGTGGTTGGACTTCTTACCCACAAAACTGAGATAATAAATACGTGGGTTTTTTTTGTTTGTTTGTTTTGTTTTGTTTGTTTGTTTTGAGCTGCTACATTTGTAGTATTATCATTATACAGCATAGGAAACTAATACAGTGACTTTGGGAGCCAACATTTCTATGCCTTGGCTCCCTGTGCCACAAAATAGAAATGACAGTAGTATTCATCCTGGGGTATTGCTGTGAACAATGCAATAATAACATATGGAACACAAGATAGTACCGGCACATAAAGAGTTATATAAGCTTAGCTATTATAATTACACATGACCTATCACCTTGACATGGTTTAACATCTCAAAAATATTTGCTTCTTTGGCCTTTAGAAAATCTTGTCCTCTTGGTTTTCCTCTTATTTTTGCTCATATTTCTCAGTCTCATTCACAAACTTCTCTTTAGTCCTTCCGTCAGGATCCCGCCTTCTTGTCTGCTCACCCTTAGCATCTCCCTGACTGCTCCAGGGAAGAATTCCTTTCTCTTGTCCATAGTATACTAAGCACTTCTAAAGGATTAGCTCCCTGCAGACCTTGATTGAGTGGTTTTTGTTGAAAAGGAATGAGAAATTCTAAAAACAAAGGGATGAATTCAAGTAAAAATAGTATTTTAGGCCCCTGGGTGTACCTAAGACATTGTGTCAGGTGCTTTCACATTGTATAATTAATCTATACAGCTGTCCCCAGAGGTCAGCATTATTTGCACCAAGGAAAGAGAAAAAGGGAGGCTCAGAGAAGTGAATGGCAGTGTGAGCAAAGAAAAGAGCATTAGCTTTGGAGATAAATCTGGGTTCAAAGTCAGCCTCTGTCTCTTGATAGCTGTCTGACCCTAAACAAATTGTTGAACCTTTCTGAGCAAAATGGTGGTAGTAATATTCATATGGATGATAGATAGATAAAAAGATAAGGTTTAGATAAATAGGTGATAGCTGAAAATTCACTGGAAGAAAGATGACTAAGTCTTCATGAAATATATAAGGTGATACTTCATGATTCTTGATGATCTTCAGGAGAATGTCTTGACTGAGTTGAAGTTTTTTAGGTTCTCACTGGTTAATGGAGAGGGATACAGGGCTTAGGAAAAACACCTGTGTTCCAGATGGCCTCAAGGTCTAGTGTTGCTTATTTCATGCATTGAGATTGTGATTAAAAACTCTAAGTGCATTTTGAAAGCATCCTTAAAGCCTTAAAGTGTGTTTGGATCCACGTGTCTACCTCAACACTGGAGAACACCATTGCTTCTATTGCCACAGTGTTTCATGCCTTGCCATAGAAATCCATTTATTCTAGGATTCAGGAACCTCTGCCCTGATGGGAAGTTAAAGGACTCTGCAATAAGTTGGGGTCTGAGAGATCCATAGGCAGAACTTATCCTAAAGGAATAGGGAGCCAGAATTTTAAAGTAGAAGGAGGTGAATGGACAAAGAAGGATGGGGGAGTCACAGGATTCTTACCCACCTCATTGGCCTTCTACCTGCCCCCCACCACGCCCACGTTCCAGAGACTTTGGGTGTGAGAAGAAGAGGTCTTAGAAACAAAAGACCTCTCACTAAAATCTCTGTAATTCCTAGAGAGGAAAGACATCCTGTTTCACTTCACTGTGAGGGTGAGGGGCCCAGGAGTTTGGTCTAAGGGAAAATGTTTTTTACTATCTCTGATCGTGACAAAGCACAGAACTGGGAGAGAAGAGGATCTCAAGCACCCCTGAGAGGCATGCTGAGGCAGCCATGAGGAATGTGAAGATAACTGTACTCTAAGCAATTCTCCTGGTAAAAGTGAAGGTAACAAAATTTTGTTTTCTATCTATAGAAATTGTGTGTCTCTATAACCATTTTTATGTCTAGAAATTTTGGATTTCAGTAACCATTAAAAAAAATCCCTGAGTTAGAGAAATCCTCAAAACACACTGACATGTGAACCACCGGACCATTTCCAGATAGGACTGCAATTATATTAGTCAGTAAAGTAGGAACCATGTAGTGATGTCTGCTCATTTTGTAAAATGGCTGGGTAAGACAAGCTGTATGCAGCTGAGTCATGAGTCAGGGAAACACCCTAATGAGGGGAAGGTAGTGACTCCAAAAGCAAGCATTGGGAAAAACCTAGTTTTGGCTACCAGATAGCACCTTCGGGAGATTGAATGTTGCTTTTTCATGAATCTGGGTGTCTGGCCCTTTATGGAAATCCCTTGCCAACAGGAGCTCTTTTCCTGAAGTTAGGCCAGATCTCATCATCCCAGGCCTGATTCCTACTTTTTTATTTCTTTCTATTACCAGATTTGACCCTCAGTTCTCATCCATGACTCCAACTTCTATCTTCTGCCCTAGATTCTTTGCACTTCATGCCCAGACACCTAGAATTTGGCTTTCCCTCAATGCTTGGCCCTAACCCTGATTCCTAGACGGTGTTTCATTTGACTGTGGCTCAGTTGGAATGGTGACCTCTGAACTACCTTTTAGTCTTTCTGTTCTCCATGTAGAAGCTCTTGGCTTATGTACACACGCGCAGTCCCAAGGTCAGCACTGAAACAGGGCTAAGAGACTATCCCTCCTCCCCTACCTTTCTCTTAAGATGTCTTCTGTGTTTTTCTTGTCCATTGAGGCTAATAACAAATAGTCTGTTAACCTAAGTGTACAACATATGTACAAATAGTGGTGAAGGGGCAGTGTGATTTTCCTTGAGAATAATATTCCATAGGGTAATTCTGTTAATGAAATATTATCACTACACTTATTAGAAGGAGAGAGAGAGGGGCCCCTGGCTGGCTCAGTTGTTAAGCATCTGCCTTCGGCTCAGGTCGTGATCCCAGGGTCCTGGGATCGAGTCCCACTTTGGGCTCCCTGCTCAGTGGGAGGCCTGCTTCTCCCTCTCCCACTCCCCCTGCTTGTGTTCCCTCTCTCGCTGTCTCTGTCTCTGTCAAATGAATAAATAAAATCTTTAAAAAAAATAGAAGGAGAGAGAGAGATCTGATCAGATTTAAAGGCAGAAGAATCCAAGCCGGTGTAGAAGGCACTGCAAAGAATGCAGAAGGACTTGTTGATGTGGTCAGAAGTAGATGATTCTAAACCTACTGAGCTAGCTCTTGTAACCAGGGCATTTTGCTCCTGAGGATGGGTCACTGATACAAACACATACAGACCCGCAAAGTAAAGGGTGCCCTTTTTGATGAACAAGTGTTACTATTAGCTAGTGATAAACCAATTTCAATTGGACCTAAGATCTTCAGTATTCCCATATGAACAACTGTGACAGACTTTTATATACATGTATAAAAGCCCTAAAACCAAACGAAACAAAGTAGTAGTATTAATAGTTATGAAAAAAAAAAGAAAAAAAAAAGGAGTGGCATTTCTAGTGACTCATAGGACACTTTAAAGAAGACTAAAGACTGAGTGAAGTTTATGAGGAACTTCCAGCTCTCCAGGGACCACCCATAACCCTGAGTCCATTTCAAGTAATTTCCTGAACTATTACCTCCCTACAGACCATAAAAACATGTTTTCTCCCTTCTTCTAATACCCTTATTGGGATTGATTTATATCTCAGCAAATTAGATGGGGTTGACATCTGGCTCATGTGGCTTCACTCTATTTGTATGAAATCCAGAGTCATGGGAAACATCTGGCAGATGTGTTTCAGAGTATTTTAAATGGGTGGCTATGGAGACCATTAAGAGTTCTCTAAGGGAGGTTATAAAATTTCTTCTCTCATGATCATCACCCGATAGACTGTAAACATTTTCCCATACTAAGCAAATTTTATTATTATTATTATTTCTAACTACTATTACATTACTAATAGTAGTAGTAGTAGTAATAGTAGTATTTAATTTTTTTAAGTGAAAAGAGGCCAATACAACATTGTTCTGTGAAGGGTAGTGTAGAGATTAGGTTGCGGTTTCCCAAAGAAGATAGTGCATTCTTTCAGAGGGAAGGGGATGCTATAGAGACTGTTAAAGCTGAAATGAGCTAAAGAGATCCTTTAATCTAATGGATTTCCTCTGCTAACATGGAAACTGAGGCTTCCAGACACTGTGGTATGTATACAACATCCATGTGGAAAAAGTTTGAAAAAGTGATGTTTCAGATGTCGTAATAGACATAACAAAATCATTCTTATTTTGTATTTTTTAGGTTGACCCTCAGAGTGTTTCATACTGCCTTTTTTTTTTTTTTTTTTTGTCCTCCAGTGTCCTGGCAAAACCTAAGCACACATATGCACATGCACATTACGTATCAAATAAAAATTTCACTCTTCCTTATGCATTTGTTCAAAACAAATCCTGAAGACCAGAATATTTATTTCTGGGGAAGATTTTGTCTTATTTCAACATGTGCTGTAGCATGTTGCTTGTTGGCTTCACTGCTGAACCAAAATGACAGTGTATTTCAGCAAGCCCTCTTTCTGAACCAGACTCTCCCCCGCCATTTTGTTCTCTTCGTTGAATATCTTCTGCTGGTGCACTCAGCATTCTCTGCTCACTCCAGCAGAGAGGGGCACTTTAAAATCATTTTGATACAAAGACTTGCTTCTTGCTTGCATTCTGAACTAAAAGTGGATCGATACTTTTCCTTCCTAAATTACAAACAAACAAAACGAAACTGCATTACAATAACATTTCCAATATTCATTCCATAAACAACCATCTCTCTGTCTTTACTGACTCACAACAATTACAATTTCAGATATTTCCTCTTACTGGCATCCTGCCTGCTACCGTGTAAGTTCCAGGGATCAGTAGAACTGACATGGTTATACTAATTGTACATGGCAGGAAAAATGAAGACAGTATTTATTGAGGTTTTTTACACGGAGATGTATCACCCTTCCTCACCATGTGGATATTTAGTTGTTCCAGAACCATGTACTTAAGTATTCTTATTGGTGTTTCTATTTGGTATTTTTTTGTAGAAAATCAACTGACAATATTGATATGAGTTATTTCTGGAATATCTACTTCTCTCCATTTTTTATGTCTTCAGTTTTTCTCAGCATTTTTTAAAACAATAATCAGTACATAGACCTAAACCTATTTTGTTAGTTTCACATTTTGTATGCTTTTTAAAATATACTGTGTTTTTATTTTAAATTATAAATTTTCACTGCCAATTTATAAAAACAAAATTAATCATTATTAATCAAGACATTATCAATTAGATTAAACGACATTGCTAAAATCCCTTGTCACTTCTAGTAGCTCTTGTAGCTCCCTTTAGATTTTCTACATAGATGGTTAAGTCTTCTGTAGACTATTTAGCTTCTTCCTTTCTGATTGTTGTGCCTTTTATTTTCCCCCAATACATGTTGAAGAAAGATGATGAGAATAAACATACTGCCTTGTTATTGATTTTAAAGGGAAAGCATTTAGTCTTTCAACATTACGCATAATGTTAGCTAGAGGTTTTCTGGTAGATGCCATTTACTGGAATGAGGAAGTTCCTTTTTATTCCTAACGCACTGAGGGTTTTTTGTATTTTTGGTTTTCTTGTTTGTTTCTTTTTTTTAATTAACATATAATGTATTATTTGTTTCAGGGATACAGGTCTGTGATTCATCAGTCTTACACAATTCAAAGCGCTCACCGTTGCACACAGCCTCCCCAATGTCCATCACCCAGCCACCCCATCCCTCCCACCCACCCCCTCTCCAGCAGCCCTCAGTTTGTTTCCTGAGATTGAGTCTTTTATGGTTTGTTTCTTTCATTTTAGTCTTGTAAGGTGTGGAATTTCATCCATCTTTTTTTTTCTGCGAAGGTTTAGATGATCGTATTATTTTCTCCTTCATTCTGTTAATGTTGTGAATTAAGTTAATTTTTTGAAATGTGAAATTAACCTTGTATTCACAGAATAAACCAAACTTGATAATGCTTTATTATGCTTTTATTTATTGCCAGATTTATATCCTAATACTTTTGTTAAAAATATTTTTGTAATAGCTTTATTGAGGTATAATTAAGAAATAAAAATTGTGTATATTTAAGCTATAAAATTTGATATTTGATATATACATTTGTGTTGTGAAATGATTACCACAATCAAGCTAATTAATACGATCATCAGCTCCCATAATTACCTTTATCTTTTCTTTTTTTTTCTTTGCTTTTCTTTTTGTGATGAGAACAGTGAAGATCTTTAAGATCAGCAAATTTCAAGTATACAGTACAGGATTGTTCACTACAGTAACCATGCTATACATTAGATCTCCAGAGTTTATTGATCTTTTATAACTGAAACTCTGTTCCCTTTGGCCAACATAACCTCATTTCCCCCTCCCTACAGCCCCTGGCAATCACCATCCCACCCTCTGCGTCTATGACTTTGACCCTTTTAGATTCTACATATAATTGAGATCATGCAGTGATTGTCTTTGTCTGGCTTATTTCACTTAATATATATAATTTCTTCCAAGTCATCCATGTTGTCACAAATGGCAGAATTTCCTTCTTTTTAAGGCTAAGTAATATTTCATTATCTATCATCTATCATCTCTATCATCTATCATCTATCTAAAATGTGTGTATATATATATATATATACATATATATATTATACACATTACATGCACACACTTGCACACACCACCTCTCCTTTATTCAATTGTCAACAGACACTTAGTTTCAACTGTCAACAGACTGTTTCCTCATTTTGGCTGTTGTGAATAATACTGCTGTGGATGTGGGAGCACAGGTATCTCTTTGAAATCCCGATTCCTTTGGAATACATATCCAGAAGTTTGAGTCTATGTTGAGGGATGCAGATCTGCAGTTTTTCTTCTTACAATGATTTTGGCAGGTATTGGTATCTTGGCATTAAGTTAATGATGGTATCACAAACTAAGTTGGAAAGATTCTTTTGTCCTCTATTTTCTGAGAGGTTTGTATAGAATTTACCTATGAAGCTATCTGGGACTGAGGTTTCCTTTGTGTAGGAATTTTTAATATTACGAATTCAATGCTGTTAATAGTAATAGGGATATTCAGATTTTCTATTTTTTTCTTGGATCAGTTAGGGGAATTTATGTCTTTCAAAGAATGTTTTGTTTGTTAATACTAAATAACTGATATCACTTTCTTCTTTTTATTCCTTTATGATCACTTTGATTTTGAAAGAACTATAGTGATTTCCTTTTCATTTCTGATATTGGCAATTGGTTTCTTCTTCCTTTATTTTTCCTTCATTAGCCAGATAGTCTAGCCAGAATTTAATCATGTATTGGTCTTTCCAATAGATCAAATTTTGGTTTCATTGATTTTCTCCATTATTTGTTAGCTTACTGTTTCATTGACTTTTGTACTTATTTTTATTATTTCCTTCCTGCTACCTACTTTTTATCCCCTTCCCTCTACATTTCTAGTTCCCTATCATAGTACTTTGGTAGCTGATTTTACACCTTTATTATTATCTTGTATGTGCATTTCAAGCTGTGAATTTCATTTTTAACACTGCTTTCATGCATATAATATAGATTTTTAAAATTTTTTTACAGTTCCCAAGTCTTATTTGAATTCTCTTTGATTTCTCCTTTGATTCAAGAGCTATTTAGAAGTGTGTTGTTTAATTTCCCAATATTAGCTATTTCCTAGATTTTTTTAAAAATTATTATTTATTTTTTAATTTAATTTAATTTTATTATGTTGTGTTAGTCACCATACAGTACATCATTAGTTTTTGATGTAGTGATCCATAATTCATTGTTTTCGTATAACACCCAGTGCTCCATGCAATACATGCCCTCCTTAATACCCATCACCAGGCTAACCCATCCCCACCCCCCTCCCCTCTGAAACCCTGAGTTTGTTTCCTGGAGTCCACAGTCTCTTATGGTTCGTCTCCACTCCAACTTCCCCCCTTTATGTTTACCTTCTCCTAATGTCCTCCCTGCTATTCCTTATGTTCCACAAATAAGTGAAACCATATGATAACGCAATTCAATTGTGGTCAGAAAATTGACTCAATCTATTGAAAACTTACAAAATCTTTTGAAATGTATTACTACTAGTTTCATAGTCAGGTATATGGTCTCTTAAGGAATGTTCATTTTGTGCTTGCAACAAATATTTATTTTTCTGTAGTCAGGTTAACTTCCTGCAAAAGACAATTAGTTCAAGCTGGTTGATAGTCTTGTTCAAAACTGCTGTGTCTCTGCAAGTTTCTTCCTACTTGATTTATTGATTACTGAGAGAAATTTCCAATCATAATTGTGATCTGATCTATTTCTACTTTTGCTTCCATCAGTTTTTGCTTCATATAACTTGAAGCATTTTATCAAGTGCATACACATTTATGAATATCAGTTATACTTTATAAATTCACCTTTTTATCATTTTGAAATACACCTTTTTGACTCTGGGAACATTTTTTATTCTGAAATCTCTTTTATCTGGTATTAATATAGCTAGTGAGACTTTCTGAAGATTAATGTTTGATGGTTTGTATTTTTTCCAATTTTTTTTACCTTTAAAAATTATTTATGACATTATAGTTAAAAAGGATTCTTAAAGACAAATATATTTTGGCATTGCTCTTTTATCCAGTCAGGCAATCTCTGTCTTTTAATTGAAATGTATAGATCATTTACTTTTTATTTTAATTTAATTTTATTTTCTTAAAGGTTTTATATATTTATTTATTTTAGAAAGAGAGTGTGTGCATGCATGCACGTGTGCAAATGGGGACAGAGAGAGGGGAGAGAGAATCTGAAGCAGACTTGGTGGCTAAGTGTAGAGCCCCATGTGGGGCTTGATCTCACCACCCCCCGAGATCATGACCTGAGCTGAAATCAAGAGTCAGACAATTAGCTGTCTGATCCACCCAGGTGCCCTGATAATCTACTTAGGAAAAAAAAACCAAAACAACTTTTCGTGACAGACTCTGGACTCTGGGAAACAAACTGAGAGTTTCAAAAGGGAAGGGGTTGGGGGATGGGGTAACTGGGTGATGGGTATTAAGGAGGGTACGTGTTGTGATGAGCACCGGGTGTTACACGCAACTCATGAATCATTGAACCCTGCATCAAAAACTAATGATGTACTATATGTTGGCTAATTGAACATAATAATAAATTTTTTCAATATTTTTTCTTTTTTAATAATTGAAGTATAATTAATATAGAGTTATATTAGTTTCAGGTGTACAATATTGTGGTTCAACAATTCTGTACATTACTCAGTGCTCATCTTGATAACTGTACTCTTAACCCCCATCACCTATTTCACTTATCCCCCACCTGCCTCCCTCTGACAACCACCAGTTTGTTTTCTATAGTTAAAAGTCTGTTTCGGGAGGTTTTTTGTTGTTGTTGTTAGATAATTTAAATTTGATATAATTGTGATATTGTTTAGATCTACTATCTCATTTTTTTTTTACTTTGATTCATCTACTCTGTTTTCCTTGTTTTCTCTTCCTTAGGTTTTTCTTGAATGAGTTGATTATTTCTTTAGTGTTTAATTTTATCTCCATTACTAACCTTATTGGCTATATTTATTTGTGTTATTTAGTGATTTTTCTAGCATTTAACCTGCCAAAGTTTAACTGCAAATACAGTAAAAGTTTTATTAAGATATACTTCTTTTTCCTCCTCCTGTCATTCAGAAAATTGTTTCATGTATTTTACTTCATATATTCTGTAAACCCCATACTACCTTGCTATTATTCTTACACCAGTTAATTACCTTTCAAAGGAATTAAAAAATGAGAATAAAAAGTTTTTTTGTATTGAACCAAATATTCCAGTGTTCTTCATTCCTTTGTGTTCATCCAAAGTTTCATTTGGTATTATTTTCTTACACCCTGAAAAAAGTCCTGTTAACACCTCTTATAGTGTAGGTCTCCTAGGAATGAATTATCTCAGCTTTTGTTTCTCTGACAAATTCTTTATTTCATCTTTATTCCTGAAGAATATTACCACTGGATGAAGAATTCTGAGAGTTTTTTGCAGTACTTAAAAAATATCTTTGCATTAGTTCTGGCTTGCAGTTTCTGATGACTGCTCATTTGTATCTTTATTTAAATATAGCTTATGTGTTTGGCTTGATATGAGATTTTTTTCCTATGAATCATATTCTGCAATTTGATTATGGCATGTTTTGGTATTATTTTCTTTGTATTTATCTCACTTGATATTCACTGAGTTTCTTGGATAATAAATGTTATCAAATTAGGAAAATCTTTGGCTATTTCTTCAAAAAATTTTTTTTTCCATCAATTTCTCCTTTTGGTATTGTGGTTACATTGTATGTTAGGATGTGGGATATTGTTCTGTAATTTACTGATGCCCAGCTGATTTTTTTCTTTAGTCTTTTATTTGCTCTTCCTTCCTTTTTAGCATAATTTATATTGCTATTTTCCAAGTTCACTAATATTTTCTTCTGCCATGCCTGATCCCACATTAATCCCATCCCATTTTTTCATCCTACTATTAATTTCACATTTCATATATTTTCATTTCTGACAGTTCTATCTGTTTATTTTTATCTTCTATATCTTCCCTTGTCTGCATTTAAATAATCTTATATAGTTATATACTGGTCCCTTTAATCTGTTTCTCTGCTAATTCCATTGTCTCTTTCATTTGTCTGCTTCCATTGACTGCTTTTTCTCCTGGTTGTGGTTTATTTATTCTTGCTCCTTTGCATGTCTGGTAATTTTGACCAGATTCTGAATACTGTGATGTTTCATTGTAAATTGTCTGGGATTTATTATTTTTATTTACTGAATGTTGGGTTTTGTCCTTGAAAACTGTTAATTATTTCCAGTTCAGTGTGAGTTCCTAGGCTTGCCTTTAACCATAGTTAGGACAGATCTGAATTAGTCTTTATTTTAGGGACTGTTTACTCACACTAATAAGATGTGTAGCCCTTCTGGGTTTTCTCTTGAATGCCCTGAGCGAGCAGTACTTAGTACCGATCAGTACTTAGTACTATGGAACAATTTGATACCTGTATTCCTTGCCCTTCTTCATGGAGTCTCACCCTATGCTTGTGTGTCTTGGTGTTTAGCAAGTGAGCATCCCTATACAGATTTCTGGAGTCCTTTCCTTTCCTTTCCTTTCCCCTTCCTTCCTTCCTTCTTTCCTTCCTTCCTTCCTTCCTTCCTTCCTTCCTTCCTTTCCTCTCTCCCTCACCCCTTCCTTTCTCTCTCTC
>NW_027397066.1:10731307-10733551 GCF_003265705.2 Callorhinus ursinus | reverse complement strand
TCTTTCTTTCTTCTTTCCTGTTTAGCTCCCCCCTTCATGAAACTCTGCAGAATTCATTTACTTCAGCCTCCTTGAACTACAATTTTTGTCACCTAAATTCAATGAGACCAATATTTTATGCTTGCACTATTCCTCCCGGCTTCATGGTCTGACATATGCCTCCAGATGAAATGCCAGGATGGTTACAACATCTGACTGTTCTTCTCTTAAGAACCCCAGACACTTGCTGCCTTGTTTCCAATGTCTGAAAATAATTGTTTCATGTATTTTATCTAGTTTTCTAGCACTAAGTGTCAAAAGAATAATTTGGACTCTGTTATTCCATTATGGCCAGGAAAGAAAATAGCTCCTATATTTTTCAATTTACCCCACTTGTGCAAAACAGTTTGATGATGATATTATTGGTGGTAAATGAATGACTGAAAGCCACCAATAAAATGGCAAGTATTGGGTGAGTACTATAATGGGATAGCTAGTTAATACCACAATACCAGATTTACTAAATAATTCAATTCAACATTCTCCTGAAACTAATTCAGTACATTAATAGAGAACTTCAGTCTCAAAATATTCTGATGGACTCAAATTAGCAAGAGTCATCATTGTGAGATGAGAGCACAAGAACATTATAATACAGTTCTTGAGTCTAAAGAAACCAACCATTTTATTCATATAAAAAGCCGATTTTCAGTAAAAGCAGCATCAGAAACAATCACGAAGAAATTTTTTTTTCAAAAGACACATGCTCCTAGAAAATAGAATATAACTTCTTGGGTTTCCTGAGTGGCTCAGTTGGTTAAGCATCTGCCTCTTGGTTTCGGCTCAGGTCATGATCTCAGGGTCATGAGATGGAGCCCCCCTTGGCCCCTGCATTCAGCAGGGAGTCTGCTTTAAGACTCTCTCTCCCTCTCCCTCTGCTCCTTCCCTCACTCTTGTGCTCTCTCTCACTTTCTCTCTCTAAAAAAAAAATAATCTTAAAAAAAGAAAAGAAAATACAACCTCTTGTTGAATTTGTGTCCTGAAATTTGAAAATATTTTTCAACTTTTTCATAGGACCTGTGGAGCTATGTTATATATAATATATAAGGAATATGTCATATGTTATCTAGGAAAAAAATTAAGTGCTTTTAAAAGTCACCTGAGCTAATCTTGTGTTTCATTTTACTAGGAAAAAAATAGCAGTTGTACTTCAGGGATTGAAATTTTGCTTTCAATACACCTTTGTTAATTAGATCTAAACTATGTCACATGGACATCTAGAACTCATGAAGAAACATAACTTATCGGGTGGTATCATAAGAATGTCACAAACCACCAGCTGAGGAGTATTTTACCTGTTTGTACTTTTACAAAGCTTAGTGGTGGGTATACGTCCCATTTATTGCACTTACCAGCTCAGTAATCTTAGGCAAATTAATTTTCAGTATCTCTGTATGCTTTTCTATAAAATGGTGGTGCTGATGATACCCAATAGACATACTGGGAAGGTTAACTGTGCAATAAGTCTAATGTACTTACAAAAGGCTCCCATAATAAGTAGTAAACCCATGTTAGCTTTATTGTTATTGTTATTAAGACTAATCCTTCATCTGTTTCCTGATATTTTTATTTTCTGGGTTCTTTTCTCCTAAATCATCATTTGCCTTGATGAAATAGAGGTTCCCTATGACCCAGCAATTGCACTACTAGGTATTTACCCCAAAGATATAGACATAGTGAAAAGAAGGGGCACATGAACCTAATGTTCACAGCAGCAATGTCCACAATAGCCAAACTGTGGAAGGAACTGAGATGCCCTTCAACAGACAAATGTGTAAAGAAGATGTGGTCCATATATACAATGGAATATTACTCAGTCATCAGAAAGGATGAATACCCACCATTTTGCATCGACATGGATGGAACTGGAGGGGATTATGCTAAATGAAATAAGTCAAGCAGAGAAAGACAATTATCATATGGTTTCACTTATTTGTGGAACATAAACAATAGCACGGAGGACCATAGGAGAAGGGAGGGAAATCTGAAAGGGGAGAAATCAGAGGGGAAGATGAACCATGAGAGACCATGGACCCTGGGAAACAAACTGAGGGTTTCAGAAGGGAGGGGCTGGGGGGAGGGGGTAACCAGGTGATGTGCATTAAGGAGGGCACTTGTGATGAGCACAGGGTGTTATTAGCAACTAATGAATCATTGAACACTACATCAAAAATTAATGATGTACTACATGCAGGCTAACTGAAC